>NC_050575.1:313441669-313741669 GCF_011100635.1 Trichosurus vulpecula
GGAAATGTTTTTCATGACTTCTCATTTATAATCTATACCAAATTACTTGCCTTCTGGGTGTGGGGGCTAGGAAGGGAGAAAATTTGGAACCAAAAGATTTAAGAACAAATGTTAAAAATTGTTTTTACATGTAACTGGGGAAAAACATAATACTAAATAAGAAAAAAGTACATAAAATTATTTAAAAGATACAATAAAAGGTCATTTGTTCATAAAAAAGGAAAAGAAATTATGCATATGGAGAGACATAGTAAGGAAGGGGAGGGAAGGGAAAGGACGTTTATATAGCGCCTAGAGTATACCAGATACTGTGCTAAGCACTTTACAAATATTTTCTCATTTGATTCTCACAATAATCCTGCAAGGTAGGTCCTATTATCGTCTCTATTTTACAGTTGAGAAAACTGAAGCAAACAGAGGTTAATTAAGTGGCTTGTCCAGCATCACACAGCTAGTAAGTGTTAGATGCCAGATCTGAATTTGTATCTTTCTGATTCCAGGGGGAGCAGTCTATCCACTGGGCCACCTAACTGTCAAAGAGAAACTACATAAAGTAAGAGAAACACTATGAATTGATGCAAAGTAGAATAACGTGATTGAATTGATGACAGGAACTGCACCTTATCACAAATATTCCCCTCTGAAAGTGTTAATGTTGACATTGCAAAATGATCTTCTCACTTCAGAAATAGAAGTAGAAGCCAAAAAATGATGAAAAAGTATGGCAAGTCCTTTAGAAAATTATTTGGTTATGTCTTCAGAAAGATCCTTCTAAAAGGCCCATAGCAGCAGGACTTTTAAAATGCAAATTTTTTCAGACAGTCAAGAATAAAGATATCTAATTAAAAAGCTGCTCATAAGGAAACCAGATATATATAGCACAGAGAGCCAAAAAGGTTAGAAGAGTTCCTGGCTCCAGGGGTCATCTTCACAAGACAGTGGAGTGGAGTGATGTCAAAATGGATGAAAAGAGAGAAGACAGAAAAGCAGCATTTTCTCAGAAAAAGTCATGAAGAGTAGAAAAAGAAAATCTAGAGTTTACAGTGGATACCAACAGCATACCTGAGTAGATACAGTCACTTCCTACATGGGACTCTCAGGGTCAGCCTAATATTATGAAGAATTTATAGGAACTTCTTGTGCTGTGATTCTTATTTTAAGATTTAAACAGAACCAGGAAAACAATGCAGAATGACTCCAACAATATACATGGAAAAAAAATGCCAAAAACCTAACACCATAAAACGATGATGACCAAACTCGGTCCCAAAGAAAAGATAAGAAAATGTTCCTTCTTACCTCCTTTGAGAGATGGAGAACTATGGGTATTTATCGTTGCACATGGTGTCAGACTTAATTGAAATGTCAGTTAGTTTTGCTGAGCTTTTCTCTCTCTCTCTCTTCTTTATTCTTAGATACAGGGAATATGTCAACTCTATGCAAAAAATTCTCAAATCTACGTACCCAGTCCTTAATTTCTCTCCTGGCCTCTAACGTTGAATCGCTAAGTGCCTACTGGATATATCAACCTAGATGTCTTCCGGACATCTCAAACTCAACATATCCAAAATAGAACTCATTATCTTTCTCCCAAAACATTCCCCTTTTCCCAACCACATTGTTTTTGAGTACAAATATTCTAGTCACCTGGTTTCACATCATCAGTGTCATACTCAATTCCTCACTCTCAGTAGCTCCACAGATCCTGTCTGTCACCAACTCATATCATTGCTATCTTCACAATATCTCTGGTATATATCCCCTTCTCTCCACTCACACATCTGCCACTGCAGTCTAGACCCTCATTGCCTCACAACCAAATTATTGTAATAGCCTGCTGGTTGATCTTGCTTCATCCCTCCCCAGCCCATTCTCCATTCAGCTACCAAAAGGATCTTCATAAAAGAAAAATCTGGCTATATCTTTCTCTCATCCCTCCCATAAACTCCAGTGGTTCCCTATTATCTCCAGGGTCAAATATAAAATCTTCTGGTTGGCTTTTAAAGCCCTTCACAACTTCACTCCTTTCTATCTTTCTAGGCTTCTACCTTTCCAGTCTTCTAAAACTTTACTCCCCCCACACACACACCTGAGATCCCATGACCCTGTCTTTCTTGTTTTTCCTTGCATAAGACACCCCATCTCCCTACTCTATGCCTTATCACTGACTTACCCCCACGTATGGAATACTCTCCATCCTCACCCTCATTTCATGGCTTCCCTGGCTTCCTTCAAGACTCAGCTCAAATCCTGCCTCACATGAGAGGCCTTTCCCAATCTTCAATGACCATCCCTACTGAGAGTTCAAAGGTGGATTTCATGTTGTTTTGACTGCCTGTGAAACTTGTACCAGGCGTGGAAAATGATAGTTATGGCTCTGGAGGGACAGCATAGATGAATCTGAAATAGCGAGCAGATCAACCATGCCTGTAGCTATGTCAGCAAAAGGACCAAGCCACAGAGGGCACAGTAGATATTTTAGGATCACCATGAATTCTCTAATTACTCATTCAGGGACCATAAATCCATAAATACTTCTTATGGAGTATATCCCACCAAGAAGGTAAGTTCTTTGAATACACAGATTCTGTGGTTTTTCATTTCTGTACCCCAATTTTGAGCTTAAGGTTTTGTAACTGGAAGGTACTTAATAAACGTTTGTCTTATTTATTAAATTTAGATTTCTGCAATTTGCTTGTTGAACAAGATTTGATGTTTTTGAATTTTTCTTTTTCTTCCCAGAAAACTTCCCAATATGGCACAACAGAGACTACAAAAGACGGTGGGAAGAGCACTGGTTCTGTAGTCAGAAGATCTGGGTTCAAATTCTACCTCTGAAACATTATCTGTATGACTTTGGGCAAATTACTTCCTTCTCTGGGCCTCCATTTTCTCATCTGTAAAATGAGAGGATTAGGATAGATAGCCTCTGAGGTCTCTTCCAACTTCAGATCTATGATCCTATGAGTTTATGAATTAGGGTACCTGCAAGTTGAGGGGTTGGTGCAAGCCTACAGAGCTTCCCACTGGATAGTTTATTCCCAGGATTCTGAGGGGGCTTGAGCTGAGGAAAGGTAGTGTAATATAGTGGGGAAAATGATGAATTTTAAGTCAAAGAGACTGGTTTCAAATATTGGCTCTGCTACTTATTACCTGTATGACCTGGGACAAGTTGACTAAACCCTATGGTTCTCAGTTTTCTCATCTATACATGAGGAGGCTGATCTAGATTACTTCTAAGGCTCTTTCCAGCTCTAAATCTCTGATCCTTTGACCTGTAAAATGAGGGAGCTGAGCTGGATGGTGTTTAAGATCTCTTCCAGCTGCAAATGTATACATACACTACCATAAAGTACATAGACTTATAACATGGGCCACAGACTTATGGCATGAGGATTGTAAGTGCTATAGGTATATAGAAAAAGAAAAAATCATCAAGGCCTGAGATAATCAAGAAAGCTTTCTGGAGAAAGTGAGGTTTGACTTGTGCTTTGAAGAAAGATGCAGCTTAGATCAGCAGGAAACAAGGCATTGGGGTAAAGGTGGAGGGAAGGTGTCAGGGAAGGAGAACAGAGGAAATGAATATTCATTATCTCTATTATTCATTTGTATTCTATTGATTTGTTTTAAATCCAGGTGAAGTATGTCAAAGTTGTAAGGAAAAAGAAAACCCCAGCCGCCAGTTATTTGTGTAGATCATTCACACTTCAGTATAGACGGAAACTTTCCTTCCTCCCTTCCTCCCTCCACCTCATGATGCTTGACTTCATCAGGCCCATGGCACATCGCCACTGGATCCATGGTTTTACAAGTTGTCATGGTAACATTCTTGTTTTTCCTTGCCAGCCTCTCACAAGAATGAAATGCCATGACACTTGGATCGCTCCCTTTCTCATCATCGTGTCTCTGGAACATCATGTCTTTGGGGACAGATTTAGCACTTCTTGGTACCATGCATTCTTTTATTAGTAACCCCTACTGTGCATCTATCTACTTTTACCAGAATTGTTTATTCAAAAATATCTTTACACTTCTTTTCACTTCAGTGAGACCTTGACTTTAAGGGAATTGATTTTATTTTCCCTGTGGCTTTAAATGTACCACACACTTCACTAAAGGAAAAGGTCTTTATGCATTCATTATCTGTGTCAGAATAGTTCCAACGCTGTGGCGGATCTCATTGGTCTATAAAAATGCACGAAAGTTGGAAAGAATCTAATTAGATCTTTAAGTGTTGGTCAACAGAATGGCAGGATATAGGACACTATATCCTGCAGCAGCAGCATTATTGTTAAATGAGCCTCCCATTGTCTTTCCTGCTAGCTTCCAAGTAAGACAAGAGAGAGAGTACTAACATCACAAAACCTCTAAGTTAACATTAATAACTATAATAATAGTTGTCATTATTATTATAGCTCACATTTCTATAATGTTTTAAGAGTTGCACACCTATTAGATTGGCTAGTAGGCAGAAAAGGAAAATAACAAATATTGGAGGGGTTGGGGTAAAATTGGGACACTAATGCATTGTTGGTGGAATTGTGAACTGATTCAACCATTCTGGACAGCAATTTGGAACTATGTCCAAAGGGCTATAAAATCACACATACCCTTTGACCCAGTAAAACAGCTACTAGGTATGCATCCCAAAAGAGATTTTAAAAAGAAAGAAAATGGACCTATGTGTACAAAATACTTATAGGAGCTCTTTTGTGGTAGCAAAGAACTGGAAATTGAGGGGATGCCCATCAACTGGGGAATGGCTGAATAAATTGTGGTATATGGTTGTGGTGGAATATTATTGTGCTATAAGAAATGATGAACAGGATGCTCTCTGAAAAACCTGGAAAGACCTACATGAACTGATGCAAAATGAAATGAGTAGAACCAGGATAACATTGCACACAGTAACTGCAATATTGTAAAATGATGAATTGTGAATGACTTAGCTGTTCTCAGCAATACAATGATTCAAGACAACTCTAAAGGACTTATGATGAAAAATGCTATTCATCCCCAGAGAAAGAACTGATAGAGTCTAAATACAGATCAAAGAATACCTTTTATAACTTTATTTTTCTTGGGGGGCGGGGGTTGTCGATGTTTTCTTATATAACATGACTAATATGGAAATGTGTTTTGCATGACTACACATGTATAACTTATATCAAATTAATTGCCTTCTCATTTAGGGCATGGAGAAGAAGGGAGAGAATTTGGAACTCAAAATTTTAAAAACAAATGTGAAAAATTATTTTTACAAGTAATTGGGGGAAATAAAACACTAAATAAATATGTTTTTTAAAAGTTATTGAGAGTTGGAAGAGAATTTAGGGATTATGTAAATCCAATCTGTACCTGAAGAGAAATCCCCTCTGTAATATGCTGCCAGATGGTCACCCAATTTCCACTTGAAAACCTCCAGTGATAGGGATTTCACTTTCAGAGAGTGCTAATTTTTATAAAGTTTTTTTCTTTATGTAGTAAGGTAAGCCAAAAAGTGGTTGACCACATTTGTATATCATCCTTCCATCTGTCACTTTATTCATTCTCTTATTTATTTTTAGTAGCCTTCATTCTAGAGTCATCCAGAGCTATTTTTAAAATTTTCTTTCTTATTAATAAAGTGGCCATCTCTTTGCCTTCACTTCAATTCATTATGAACTAGAAAAATCTCCTTTTGTAATATTATTTCTCTGTGATTAAATATTAAAATTACTAAATATATAATTAATAGAATTATAATAAACATAAAGACATAGATATTTATAATATTCTGACTGAATAAAAGATCACAGTCACGTCAAACCCTTACTATAATACCAGTTAGCCTCAGTTGGGAAAATACAGTCCTATGCCATTCAGCTTCTCTCAGGATAGAAAGTATAATTCTTCTCAAAAAGCTTCTCCAGGAAAGATATCTTTGTCTACTTTCATTTCTCTCTTCTTCAGTTTCATATCAACCATGACAGAAAACAATCTCTTCAGCATCTCTCAGACTCTCACTTTTAATAGTCTTTCTCCACAATTTATTTCATAGATCCTCATAGATCAAAAGTAAGAAGACACATTCTCTCTGAGACTCCGTAGAGAGAAGTACATCATAGCAAGATATTTTTCAATCATCACTCCAAAACTGGCAGCACAATTTTCTTTGTGCAATATTACATTTGGTTCTTAAAGATACAGGAACGGGGGGAGAGAGAGAGAGACAGAGAGAGAGAGAGAGAGAGAGAGAGACAGAGAGAGAGAGAGAGAGAGGGAGGGAGGGAGAGGGAGGGAGAGAGACAGAGAGAGACAGAGAGAGACAGAGAGATGAGAGAATAATTTGAAACAATAGTTACATTTACATTAAGCTAAAATCTATCTCTCCACTATTAGTACTACCCTCTGCAGCCAAGAAAACCAAGTCTAATCACTTTTCCATGTGAAGCCCTTCAAATACTTAAGGACAATTACAATGTATCCTCTACATCTTCTCCTATGCAGGCTAAATGCCTACACCAAGTTTGACAGCTTAAACACACAGAGGCAATCTAGGTTCTTTCTCACCATCTCTTCACTTATCACTGATTTCAATTCCCTCTGAGTTGACTGTATTTTATCCTTCCCAGTCCTAGGCAGCCAAGTGGTACAAAGGATTGAGTAATGGACTTGGATTCAGGAAGACCTAAGTTCAAGTCCTATCTCAGACATTTACTAGCTGTGTGACCCTGGTCAAGTCACAGCCTCTAATAGCCTGTTTTCTCATCTGTAAAAGGAGGACAGTAGCATCTGCTTCACAGGGTTGTTTGAGGATCAAATGAAATAACATATGTAGGGTGCTTTGCAAACCTTAAATAGCTGTATAATGCTAGCTCTTATTTTCATTCTCCTTGGTCACCAAAATAGAAACAAGGGACAGCTAGGTGATGCAGTAGATGGAGTACCAGGTCTGGAGACAGCAGGAACTGAGTTCAAATTTGGTCTCAGACACTTACTAGCTGTGTAACCCCGGCCAAGTCACTTAACCCCCATTGCCAGAGAGAAAAAGAGACAGAGACAGAGAGACAGACAAAGAGAGAGACAGACAGAGAGACACAGAGACAGACAGACAGACAGAGAATAACAATTGAATTATTCCACTTACTGATGTCCATTATCACTATCATAATCATTTCAAGCAGTATCAGGGTAGTCACTAGGAAGCCCCAACTTTCATGTTATGAGAACTCTAGATCTCCTTGGATTGTGTTTCTGAATAAGTAACCTTTCCCCCATATATCAGGGCAACTCCAGGAAAAGGAAGAGGCCTGGGTTTTTAAAATAGGGTTGGACAGAATCCCCTTAAGCCTATTTGATTGATTTTTCCCCTCTGATGTCACACACAAGAAAGAACCAATCATTAAAGTTGCATGGGAAATGGACATTTCTATCCAAGAATCCAGAAAGGAAAGAAGATGCCAGGAAAATATCTCAAGGAAGGGGGGGACTAAGTATACGATGTGCCAGGGACTATGCTAAGTACTTTTACTAATAATATCTCATTTGATCCTCGCAACAACCCTGCGAGGCGGCTGATATCATCCCCAAGTACAGTGATTGTAGTTGAAGAAATCAAGGCAAACAGAGGTCAAGTGACTTGCTTAGGGTCAGACAGCTGGCAAGTGTCAAAGGCCAGATTTGAACTCAAGTCTTCATGACTCCAGGCCCAGTGATCTATCCACTACCATCAAACCGCCTCTGGCAAATGAAAATAGTCAGGCCAGAAAATGAGGCAGGAATTTCTCATTATAAAGGAGAGAACTGCTACAGAGAAGAAGGAAGCCACGCAGATGCCAAGGAGTCACCTGTCCTGGCAGCTACATCCATTGGTCAACTCTGGGACCTAGGGAACCTGCACTGCCAGGAGTCAGACTGATAAAGCAAGAGTGAGTCCTTGTGTCAGAAGAGCAACTCAATGCAAGTGGTCAGGGTGAGAAGGAAATCCCAAATCTGGAGATTAATTTGGCAGAAAATCCTTCCACTGGCCTGGCAAACAATGGATCACTCAAGACAGGAGGTATCAGAAGTAATGAAGATGGCAATGACTGGGGTGGTGCTCATGTTTCAACAGTGGGTTGAGTGGCGGAGTAGGAGGGCACAGACAACACAGGGTTGAGCACCAGAACACCTGGATTTCATGCCAAGATTTGTTCCTTACTATCTGTATAGCCTCAGATAGGTCAATTAACCCTGTGGGCCTCAATTTCTGTAAAAATGGCAGAAGGAGACCAGATTTCTAAGGACCCTCAACCCTCTACCTCTCAACCCTATGACCTATGACCATCATTCCACTTGGTGTGTCAGGACCTTTAGAAAAACTAAAGGGAAGAAATATAGTTTTTAAAGGCAGCATCTGAGATAGGGAGGCAGGGAGAGAATGGAGATAGTAATACTTGTAACCCCTACAGAGGGTTGCTGTGAGGAAAACGCCTTATAAAGTTTACTGTTCTATGGAAGAGGAACTATTATTAAGGGGTCAGCTGTGGATGAGTTATGGCACCAGACCAGGCTTATTAAGCAAATGCCTCAATTGCCGTCTCACCCTGGATCTTTCCTTAGCACCTGAGGCCTCCTCACTGTCCGCAATACTGGCCTTCTTTTCCCACTGGTGAATTCCTCCTGGGACTTCCATTTTGGGGAGGGACCCAGGCTAGTCAACCTTCATTTCTCTTCAGAATCTGCTTCAGACTTTTTCAATTTCACTGCTGTGTCCCCAGGTGGCTACCTTCTCTCCCCAGAACTCTTTGGCTATCTTTTGTGTGTTGTATTCTGCTTCCTGAAGGGCAGGGATTATATTTTTGCTTATATCAGTATCTGCAGTACTTAACACAATGCCTGGCCCATAGTAAGCACTTAATAAATATGTGTTGCCTTGTCTTGCCTCGCCAATATGTCCCCTGTTAAGATTTACAAAGAGCAACGTCCAGGAATGAACACATTCACCTATTTGCTAACAAACTGGTTGGATAGGAGGAAGTAACACGAAAAGAACATTAAGGAAGAATGACCATAAGTTGTCTCAGGGAAAAGATATCAACCTAACCGGAGTGGGGACAATAATGTGAAAGTCAGTTTGGACAGAGAGATTATGACATCATGGACTTTCCTAACTGAAACACACGCACATTACTCCTTAAGACTTCCCTAAAACTGAGGATTTTTCCTACTCTTACAAGAAGGGTCCTGTGCTTAGGATTAAATACAAACATAACAAACAAGGGAAATTAGAGGTCTTAATATAAGGTAACAAATTTTACTTGGTAGTTATCACTGAGACTAAGACCCATAAATAAAATATGGCACTGGAAAGGTATTTTGTATTCAAAGGCAACAGGAGAGGTAAAGGAGTAGACTTGGCATTTTATGTAAGGAAGATATAACCATGTAAGAAAATCTAGGGAATGGAGGAAGAAAGACGGGTGGTATTAAGGCGAAGCTCAATGAAGGAAGAAACAGAAGTGATATTATATTATTATTGGATTACGCTACAGAACACCTGGTCACAAAGAGGAAACAGATGAGGAAATAGAGTTGAGAAATGGATCAAGAAACCTGGAAGTCATATTGACTCCATTTAGAGCAGATCATGCCAAGGGGCATAATATAGTAGTGACGAGACTTCAAAAATCTGGAAATAGTCATGGTGTCTCAGTGCCAAAAGAAGAGCAGGAAATAATATCTTGATTTACCATAATGAGAATTTCTTCCTTCAAAAGCCCAGAGAGCAAATGAAGTAAAATGTTATTCTGGACCTGATTTTCACCAACAAGGAAGAATAGACTGCTGAGCTAGATATGATGAGAATCTTGAAAGGAAGTTACCGCTCCATCTTAGAATTTAGGATAGAGAAAGAAAGAAAGGCCGAGTATAATTTGACGATGTGCCTTAGGGTTTTGGAAAGCAGGTTTCAAAGGCTTCAGAGAGAAGATCATATATAATAGAAGAGAACAGAACAGAACAGAATAGAATTCGTCTGGGAATAGGAACCTCTAGACTTCTCAATCCAATCAATAGGCTTAACCCATTCCCCCAAAATGCTGGTTCTGCAAAACCCCATCACAAACAGCAAGCAAACTTATTTATCCAAGAAAAACATCAAACGGAAATCAGAGAGATTCTACATATTATCATATGCCAAAGAATACACAAAAGTAAAAGAACTCTTCAACTGGAAGCAATATAAGATTTCAGCTCATGCTCAGAGAAACAGGATGATCTCACCCAGGGGAGGTCACCTCTTAACAGTCTCTATAATTGCAAGTCTTGGGAGGGTCGAGGAACCTGCTTGATAAGACCTGCTTCCCATACATGTTTGAATGTATCCATTCAAAAGAGTCTTTCTTGAATGCCAACCTGGAGCTTCTCTCTCCATAAATATCTCCAAAGCCTCCCTCTGGCGCCTCTTCAGCAAACTAAGGCAAGTCCTTACGTAGGCATACAGAGTCACACCCAGCATTCTCTTTTACAATTGAGTCACATCTCCCTCTGAGCACACGGAACACAGCACAGGGTCATCTCTATACAAAACCACACCAGGCTTGGACAGATGCACGGTTACATATCTAGAATTGCTCTGCTTTTGCATTATGGTCAGGGACTACTTTACAAACATGCACAGTGGAAAGCCTGCTTCTTCCTGCTCATTGGTGCTGGCCAAAGTCAGCCTTGAAGTGTGAAAGACAGCGCTCCTCTAGGCAACTGACTGTAACTGCTCTTTTTCTGCCTATGAACCACGATTGCCCTGCCTTTCTTTTGTTGGAACACCCATACAAAGAGCCTTCTCCTATTTTCCATGGCATTCTTGAGTTATCCATAATCTCTCATTGCAGAGTTATTTGTTGTTATTGAAAGTAAGGCTGTGGGGTATGTAGTGCAAAGATTCCTGAATGGGGAATCAGAAACTCTCAGTTCTAATACTGAATCTACCACTAATAATTTGTGAAAACCTGAGGGTCACAGTCTGTTTCTGAACTGCAGTCTCTACTAATTTCAAATGGTGAGGTTGGACTATATGAATTGTAAAGTTGTTTTCTGCTCTAAAATTTTGTGGTTTTGAAAATTTCTTTTTCCTAAAGAAAGCATTGAAGGTTCTAAGAAGGATTTTATGGGTTATTCTTTTAGAGCAAATTTGATTTAAATCATTAGTTATATAGACAAATAAAATGATCTTCATTCCATAATACAAACAGGATAACAAAGAAATGCAAGGCTTTATTATCCAAATTAAGCAAGACTTTTATATTCATCCTAACCTGAATATATATTCTTCTAGAATTTTCTGCTAAAAAACAATCAGAATCATGAAATGTCAGACATGGGAGGTACATTAGCCTCTTTGCAAATAATGAATCTCTTTGTTCTTTCTGACTCCCATCTTTGAGTATCCTCCATATTCCTCCTTGCCTAGAAACCTCTCTACCCTCTTTCTTCCCCATCAAGGTAGTTATTTCCTTCCTTAAAATCTGGGAGTTCTGGAAGAAGTTAGGGGCTTGAATGTACGTATACAAACTTGTAGAAGACAACAGGGCAACCCAGGACTGTTATTTTTCATCTGTATATACTGTACATATAGCCAAGTTCGATGGCCAGCATTTTACTAAGTCAATCAGCTAACAGGGTTTGCCTACATGCCCAAAATATTTGGTCAATTCTCCATGTAAGAAGAAACTAACCTGGAAAGACTTATATGAAATGATGTTGAGTGAAATGAGCAGAACCAGGAGAACAGAAGACTGATTTTAATAGACTTAGCCCTTCTCAGCAACACAAGGACCTAAAACTTTTCCAAAGGACTCATGATGGAAAAAGCCATCCACATCCAGAGAAAGAACTATGGAGTTAGAATGCAGAGTGAAACAGACTCCTTTCTCTTGTTTTGTTTTCTTTCTCATGGCTTCTCCCATTCGTTATAGTTCTTCTATGCAACATAACTAATGTGAAAATGTGTTTAATAGGAATGTATGTGTAGAACCCATATTGGATTGCATGCTGTCTTGAGGAGGGAGGGTGGAGTGAGGGGAAGAAAATTCAAAAACTTATGGAAGCAAAGGTTGAAAACTGAAAATAAATAAATTAAATATTTTTTAAAGAAAGAAATGATGAGCAGGATGCTCTCAGAAAAACCAAGACTTACACGAACTGTTGCAAAGTAAACTGTACTGTGTCCAAAGTAACAGCAACATTTTAAGATGATCAGCTGTGAATGATTTAGCCATTCTCAGCAATACAATGATCCAAGAAAACTGAAGGACTTATGGTGAAAAATACTAGCCATGCCCAGGGAAAGAACTGATGGTGTCTGAATACAGATTGAAGCATTTTTTTTACTTTCTTAATTTTTCTTGAGGGTTTTTTTTTGGTCTATATTTTCTTTTACGATGTGACTAATATGGAAATATATTTTGCATGTCTATAAATGTATTACCTATATCAAATTGCTTGCCTTCTCAATGAGGGGGGTGGGGATGGAGGAAGGAAGATGATTTGGAACTCAAAGTTTTAAAAACAAATATTTAAAATTGTTTTTTACATGTTAAAAAGAAAGAAACTAGTATTTTCATGTCTTCAACATCCATCTTTCTGTGTTAGCTTAAAGTTTTTAGTTTGAGGGCAAAGGAATTATAAAAAAAGAAAGTATTCAGTAAGTGGACTGAATCCCACAAAGTATCTACACTTTCATTTCAAGGTGTCTACAGATTCATCTTGGATCCAGAGTCCAATTCTCAGCTTTGAATTTCAAGTCTTGAGTTTTATCAGTTCAGTCAAGGATTACCAGATTCTAAGGGACTGACCCCACTATATCAGGGTGTTAAGAACTTTAATTGTGAGAGTCTCCTAGTCCCTGATTCCAACACAGCCTCAGGATCATAGGATTTAGAGCTGGGAGGGACTTTAGGTTTCATTTCATTCAACAATCTCATTTTACAGATCAGGAAACTAAAGTACAAGAAAGTGGAATAACTTGTCCTCCCCGCTCTCCTTCCCCTCCATACTCCCCACCTTTAAAATGAAAGCATTAAAATGCAAACACCATTGTATCTGCATCTTCACTGCTTAGAATAGTTTATATGCTAGGTGCATAGGAGGCACTTGATAAATGCTCACCGATAGATTATTTCTGCTTGGGGCATGTTTTACCAAATCTAATTCAACAAATAAATTCAATAAACATTTAATAAAGACCTACTATGTACAGAGCCCTGTGGTAGGGATTGCTAAGTCAAAGTGCCTACTTTCTTGGAGTTCACAGTTCAATGTGGAGACACACATAGAGAAAACTAAAATACAAAAGAATGCATTATAATTGTGTAAATATATATATACATACATATATTTATGTATATTCATACATACGTACGTATTTTTTATAGACCTAATATGTGAAAAGCAGAGAGAAGCTACTTTCTTTCAGGCTACAGCATTTTTTTGTTGTTTGGTTTGATTTTATTCTCAATAGCTATTCTCAACAAGAGATAGCTATTCTGTTAAAAGCCAAGCCTCATCTAGCTATTTGTACTATCAAGAGTGTATCATCTTGGGCCCAGCTTATAGTTTCTTAAATGTTTTAAAATAAACAAACAGAACTTTATTTGTACTAAGCCAGATTTAATTCATCTTAACTCCCTTGGACTTATTTTAATTCTGCAGCCTCAGTAGGCATTGGTAATTACTATTCCAATTTCAAATTGCCATTGCAATTTACAATTCAATTGAACTAAATAAACATGAGTTAGGAGTAATCAAAAGATAAAATAAGAGTATTCCTTTCCCTAGAGTATAAGGCATTCATAAATACATATGTGTGTATGTATGTGTATATAGATATAGATTTGTATATACATCTTTGATGTTGGGTTATTTCAGTCACATTCACCTCTTTGTGATGCCATTTTGGGGTTTTCTTGGCAAAGATACTAGAATAATTTGCCATTTCCTTCTCCAACTCACTTTACAGATGAGGAAACTGAGGCAAACAGGGTTAAGTGACTTGTCCTGGGTCACACAGCTATTAAGTGTCTGAGGCCAGATTTGAACTCAGGAAGAGGAGTCTTCCTGACTCCAGGCCCAGCACTCTATCCATTGCAACACTTACTTGCCCTTCAAAAATACAAGATACTCCAACTATCAGAAACATAAAGAAATATACAGAGTTAAAATGAGGGCTTAGAATAAAACCTATTATGTTTCAACTTAATCCAAAGAAAACTGAGGTGGTGATTATATTTTCACAACAGAAGACAGTAAAAATAGACATTTAAAAGATAGGTGGGGAAAACTATTATACTTGAAGGCATTATAGATAATTAAATAATATTAATAATTAACAGATATGGAGTAGATTTCATAGCATCTAAATATCTTGAGGAAAAGCTAGTTGAATTATAGGGTGAAATAAACAACAAAACAATAATTGTTGAGGCATTTTGTCAGAGATAGCTGATAGTCCAGTGAATATAAAAGACCTGAGCTCAAATCCATGCTAGCTGTGTGATACTTGGCAAGTAACTTAACCTCTATTTGACTCAGTTTTTTCAGCTGTTAAGTGGGGATAATAATAGCACCTAGTTTGAGGATCAAATGAAATAATATTTGGTTTTTTAAAAAGTGCTTAGCACAGTGCCTAGAACAAAGTAGGTACTATGTAAATGCTTATCCCCTTCTCATCCCTTTTCAGACCTAGACAAATCTATTAAAAAAGATAAAAAAGAAAGAAGTTAAAAACCTGAATAGAATTTTAAAAGTTAGATATCTGCTAACTACAAAATTGAAATTGTAAAGATATACGTATATCTCCATTTTGCACAGTACCTTTAAAAAATTGATCATGTAGTATGACACAAAAATCATAAATGCAGAAAAATGGAGATACTAAACACATCCTTTCTTGGACACAGTGGAATGAAATTAAAAACAAAAAGGATAATTTAAGTAAAGTATTCAAACTTAAATGAAAACTGAGTAAGAATGGGTAAATCAAAAAATAAATCATAGAAACAATAGGTAATTTTATCAAAGAAAATGAGACAAAACACCAAACTATGTAGGATGCAGCCAAAGCAGACTTTAGGGAATTTTTCTCTTTTAAAACATTTTCATCAATAAAAGAAAGATTTATAAATTAAGGCATATAACCAAAAAACCTAGAAAAGCAACAAATCAAAAGATCCCCCCAAATCGTAAAACTAAACATTCAGATAATTGTTGTTCATCTTTTGTTCTCAAAGAGGACCAGTGACATCATGAAGGTGATGTCTTGACTGTGAATGAATTGGATTCAAGTGAGGCAGAGCTGCACAACATTATCAGTCTCATTCTCTCCTCCAGAGTCATCACAGTCCAGTGGTAAGTCAAAAGTCAAGACAACTGATGATGGCCCAGATTCAGATAATAAAAAGTATTCTAAAATTGAAGGCAAAAAACGCGTTTAATTTATCAGTAAAAGTAAGTCATTTTTTTTATAAAGCCTAGACAAATCATTAGCTAAGCTGATCAAAAAAGAAGAGGAAAACCAATATCAAAAATAAAAAAGGAGAAATCACAACAAATGAAAAGGAAATTGTTAGAAAATACTCTGTCCAATACATACCAATAAATCTAATAACTTAAAAGGAATAGATTAATGCTTAGAAAAATATAAAATGCCCAAATTAATATAACAAAAAGAAAATAAATAATAAATAAAAATAATAAATTGAATACTATAACTCTGAAAGGGGGGAAAACAGGCCCAGGTGGATTTACAAATTAATTCTATTAAACTCGCAAAAATAATTAACTCAATATTACATAAATTATTTGCAAAAACAGAGAAAGAAGGCACATTGCCAAATTTCTTTTATAAGGTAAATACAGTTTTGCTACATGGACTAAGGAATGCTAAAACAGAGAAAGAAAATAATAGATTAAAATATCTCTAATAAATATTGATTATAAAAACATTGAATAAAATGTTAGCAAAGAAGCTAACAGTCACATATTCAAAAGATTATTCACTATGAGCAGGTGGAGTTTATACCAGCAATACATAGTTTGTTCAACATTAGAAAAACCACAAATATAAAGTTCATATGGATAAAAAGAACAATAAAAATTACAAAATTCTATCAAGAGATATAGAAAAGGCTTTGAATAAACATCATTTGTGGATTTTTTTTAAGAATTAAAATGCATGGGAATAAATGGACTTTTCCATAAAATGATAAATATCCAAAACCAGCTGCTGGTGATTTCCTCAATGACATCACCTTGTATCTATCATGTTTATACCAAATGTGTACATGTTGTTTACATCAGATAGATTGTAAGATCCTAGAGGGTAGAGCCTATTTCACGTTTCTTTGTATTCCCAATGCTTTGGTATCTCATAGGCACCTAATCAAAACTTGCTTATTGAATAATACGATACCTTGCATATATTTAATACAAAATAAATATATGTTGAATAAGTGTTAAATTTAAAGTCTTAAACTTGAATTCAAGATCTCAAGTTCAGAAGTATTAAATAGAGAAAGCATGAACAGATGGCAGTTTGGAAAAAATTATTTGGATTTTTAATGAATTTCAAATTCAATATGGGTTAACAGTATGTTATAGTAGCCCCCCAAAATATAATACAGTTGAGAATCAATTGAAGAAACTGCTACTCTTTTACATAGAAAAAAGAATGTCAGAGTTGTCTTCAAGTGTCTGAAGAGCTATCTTGGAGAAGACTGATCAGACTTGTCCTACTTATCCACAAAGCACAGAAATAGCAGTAACAGGTAGAAACTGTGGAGAGTCACATTTTGGCTTGATGTAAGGAAAAACTTCCTAATGGGTAGAACTGTCCCAAAGCAGTCCATTTCTCTTTTGGAAACAGTGGGTCCCTCTTGTCTAGGGGTCTTCAAGCAAAAGCTGTGAGGTTGGGGGGACACACTTATTGAGTATTTTGTATATAAGATTCTTGTTAAGTTAGGAGTCGGCCTATATGGCTTCTAAGGTTCCTTCCAACTCTAGCATTCTGCAGTTTTATGGATCAATAAGAAATTAACATAGAATGGTAATAGTAATCAAGTAAATAAATATCAGGGGTTAACTTGGTGGCACAGTGGATAAAGTGTCCTGCCTGGAGTCAGGAAGATCTGAGTTCAGATCTAGCCTGAGACACTTACTAGTTGTGTGACCCTGGGTAAGAGACCTTCACTCTCTTTGCTTCACATTCCTTATCTGCAAAATCAGCCAAAAAAGGAAATGGTAAACGATTCCAATATTTTTGCCATGAAAAGCCCAAGAGGGCGTCACAAGGAGTCAGACAACTGAAAATGACTGAGCAGCAACAAATCAAATATCACTAGGAGTTGGTCACCATAATCTCAGAAGGGTCACAAGATGATTCCAAGGGAAAAAGAAAGACACATGACAGACATGGTTAAATTGTAGAATATTTCCAATAATGGCATTTGCTTGAGAAATGGAAAAGCGTCATCAAAAAGATATGTGACCGAAGAAGAAAGCAGGTCAATCACCACAAAACAGTGAGAAATAATAGATGGACAGCCCAAATGTTCTACCAATACTCACAGAAAATTAAAAGGATGAAAAGAAAGCCTTCAGTGTATTGGGTGGTAACTCTGTGAATAATTTACATAAAGAAACATGCAAGAATTGTCATCGTGCCAATGGGATCACAGAGAACTGGAGTATTAAAATGGAAAGGTACTCAAAGTCAGTTTTACTGCTTTGAAAATGAACAAGATATTTATTGCGAATCAACATTTTAGTGACCTACTTGCCTTTAGGATATGGGGACTTATCTCCCAGGTTGTTCAGAAAACTCAGAACCTAAATAACAACATAACAGCATCCCGTAAAACTCCTGTGTAGCGCTCTGACATTTGCAAAACACTTCACAAATATCGTCTCATTTTATCCTCACAATGACCCTAAGAGATAGGTGCTACCATTATCCTCATTTTGCAGATGAGGAAACTGAGATAGTTAATAAGTGTCTGAGGCCAGATTTGAACACAGGTTTTCCCAGCTCAGTTCCCTATCCACTGCCCCACCTAGCTGCCTTCTAGATTGTAAGCAATTAGACTATATGCTCCATGAGGACAGGGACCAGGTTTTAGTTATTTTTGTATTTCCTCCAGTATTCTTTTCCCACTGCCTCTTCATGTAGGAAGAAAAGTAAGCAAATGTCCACAACCTTTGTCTATGTTTCATCATTACCTGTGTATGATGCATAAGAAGCAAGCAGAGGAGATTTGTGATGGAAAGAGTACTGGCTTTGGAACTGAACATTTGGGTTCGAATCCTAGCTCATCACTAGACCTGTTTTCTCCTATGTGAAATAAAGGGGTTGGCCCAGATGATCTCTAAGCAACTAGGAAACTTAGGCTGAAATTCTATTCCATTCTTACTATAGAAACTAGGCAAATAAAACATCAGATTAGACAATTGCAGTCCATTTGGGTAGCTGTTTGGAGCATACAACTCATTTGTCTTTATTATTCCCATTAAAGTAATTTTATCAATCATATTATAACTCTGTCATAAAAATTAGAATGTAAAGTATAAAGCATATTTCTAAATATCACAAACATTTTCAGGGCATCTGTCTTATTAAATGAAATAAGAGCAAATCAAAATGAAACAAATTCCATCAACATAGGGACAGATCTACTTAAATTAATTTTATTGGATTCCAACTGTGTCCAGAATAACTTTCTAGTAAGAAAAAAAAAGTGGAAATTTGCCTTACAAACCATAAATGGCAGGAGTTTACTTGAATTTAGTTCAAAGTAACATATTTTAGTACAGAGTGTCCAAGTTTTTTCAATAGTATACAGCTTGCTCAGGAGCCTATTACACCATTAAAAGAACTTAATTATTTCATTAGGATGAAAGGATCATAACATTTAAATCTGAAGAGGATCCCATAACTTATGGACCTATGGTCCATACACATTTTTTCAATATTATGACACATTTCAATGTAATTGATTTCCTTTGTAATCCTATTTGTTTCACTTTATGCATTCAAAAACATTGTTCTGAGAAGGGATCCATAGGTTTCACCAGATTGTCAAAGAGGTATGACATACAAAAAAAATGTTTAAGTACCACTGATTTAATCCAATCCTCTCATTTTTCAGATTAGGAAATTGAGTCCTAAAGAGGAAAAGTGAATTTCCCAAAGTCCCACAGGTAGTAAATGTCAGAGCTGGAATTCAAACCTAGTATTCTGATTCCAAATCCAGTGCCATTTCTACTATATCATGCTCCATGAACATCATCATTTATGTTCAGCTTCAATTAAAATTGATAATTGACTTATGCTTTTACTATTACCTCAAGTAGCAATTGGTAACCCAATAGTAGCATTAGGAAAACAGAGGGTTGGTTTGTTGGTTGGTTGATTGGTTGGTTGTTGTCCTTCATTCTCAAAGAGGACCAAAATGACATCACTATGCTAGAGTCAAGTTACAGGGTGTCCCATTGTGGCTGATCAGACCAACACAAGCTTGGAATGCTCTACTACAGGTCAGGCACAAATAGTCCATGTGACCATTTAGGGTGGATTCTCTAAATTTGTGCATCTCGGGTTTCTTTTGAACTATTTCAATTCTGCTTTTCTCATAGAGCACAGCACCTTCTCTGATGAGGGCATGCCATGCTGGGCAGTCCTGTACCAGTGTCTCTCATGTCACATAATCAATTCCAAAGTTCTTAAGAGAAACCTTGAGAGTGTCCTTGTATCACTTTTTCTGACCACCATGTGAGCACTTGTCCTGTGTGAGTTCTCCATAAAATAGTCTTTTTGGCCAACATATGTTTGGCATTAGAATAACGTGGCCAGCCCATTGGAGTTGCCCTCTCTGCAATAGAGTTTGAATGCTTGGCAGTTTAGTTAGAGACAGGACCTCGGTGTCTGGCATCTTATCCTGCTATGTAACCTTCAGAATCTTCCTATGACAATTCAAATGGAAGCGATTCAGTTTCCTGGCATGGCACTGAGTAGACTGTCCAGGTTTCACGCGCATACAACAATGAGATGTGGTAGCTACATCAATGGATCTTAGTTAGATTTCATTTCTGTACATCCTCCACTGTTGCAGATCATAACACTTGCATGACTTCATAGATGTTTTTGTTGGGTGGCTGCAGATGAAAAAAATCATCACCCTGCAGTCAAGATGATGAGCAATTCACTAAAACCAGCTAGGCTTGTCCTTAGGTAGTGTACATTTAATTGGGTTAAATCTGCAAAAAGTTTTGCTCTCCTTTGAGAACCCAGAGTCACTTCCATGCCATAGGATTTTAGTGGGGGTGTAATAGATACAGCTATAGACATGTATGTTTGTGTATATGTACAAATAT
Organism: Trichosurus vulpecula; assembly: GCF_011100635.1. Taxonomy (NCBI): domain Eukaryota; kingdom Metazoa; phylum Chordata; class Mammalia; order Diprotodontia; family Phalangeridae; genus Trichosurus; species Trichosurus vulpecula. Next base: position 313,462,055 of record NC_050575.1, read on the forward strand.
ACAGTACGTACACACATATGCTTAAAATATACATGCATTCACATTTGCATATACACATATATACTGGAATGCTCTAGTAAATGTTTAAAAACCAGCTCTCTTGGAAAAAAATATATGCCCATCAGATTTTTAAATTTAATCTGCATTATAAAAATTTTCTCTATCATTTTCTAAAGTCTAGACAGTCAACAAAAATATAACTCAAGCCTTGATTTATAGCATTTGCCAATTTCCAAGGCACTCATAGAGAAGGAAATGACAAACCATTCCAGTATCTTTGCCCCAAATGAGGTTACAAAGAGTCAGACATGACTGAAAAATGACTGAACAACAAGAAAAATAAAAAAGCACAAATGCTCATGCTGAAAATTTCACAATCATCTCTCACAAGCTTTATGTATATATAGCTACATATGTATATATGTTTGTGTATCTGTATATCTGTACCTATATATGTATATATAAGATGTATATTTGTGTGTATATATATGTGTGTGTAGATATATATACATATGTACATACGTACATACAAATATATACACTTTAGTAGCTTAAAGACTTTTAGGACATGCCATACAAATGCTAAAGATGACAGAGGAGCTTCACGTACAGAGCCATTAACTAGAACAGGGTGATGGAGCTTAGGCAGTATGGAACTTTGGAAAGGATAGGCTTTTTCCCCATGTTTGGGTTCTGGCCAGCTGTCCCATGCCACCCAGCATGATCTCCTTTCTTTCCTCCCCCAGACCAATCTACCACCCTTCAGGATACTTTCATTGTAGTACTCTTCTCCCGTGACTGACCTCCACTCCCCGTTACTCTCCTGTCTTCGTCACTCATTCTCTCAATCTTTTCCCGGGGAGTAGAGTATTAGGGACCATCTTCCTTTCAACAGAGATGTGGGTCAGACTCCCTGGGTGACAGGCCATATGTTAGACATACAAGTTTTAGGGATTTCCCCCATTCACCAAATAAGTACTGGTGAAGGTCTAGAAAGCTGTTATACTGACCTCATTGTTGTATGCCTATGAAACCTGGACAGTCTACCAGCCCCATGCCAGAAAACTGAATCATTTCCATTTGAATTGTCTTAAGAAGATTCTGAAGATCACCTGGAAGGATAAGGTACCAGGCACTGAGGTCCTTACTCAAACTAAACTGCCAAGCATTCAAACTCTGCTTCAGAGAGAGCAACTCCAATGGGCTGGCCACATTATTCTAATGCCAAACATATGTTTGCCAAAAAGACTATTTTATGGAGAACTCACACAGGGCAAATGTTCACATGGTGGTCCGAAGAAGTGATACAAGGACACTCTCAAGGTCTCCCTCAAGAACTTTGGAATTGATAGTGTGACATGGGAGACATTGGCACAGGACCACTCAGCATGGCATGCCCACATCAGAGAAGGTGCTATACCCTATGAGCAAAGCAGAATTGAAACAGCTCAAAGGAAACACAGGATGTGCAAGTTTGGAGTATCCACCCCAAATGTTCACACAGACTATTCGTGCCTGACCTGTGGTAGAGCATTCTGAGCTTGTATTGGCCTGATCAGCCACAGTCCAACACACTGAATCTTGACTCAAACATAGTGATGTCATTTTGGTCCCTTTCAAGAAAGAAGGCCAACAGTCAACCAACCAACTGGTGGAAGACCATATCTATTCTGGACCCAAACTGACAAGGTAGAATGGAGTTTAGAACATCTATTCCTGAACTAATCATTACAGATTACATCCTTTTCACAAGCTGCTTCTTCATATGGAATCAATTTACAATTTATATAGTAAAAAGCAAGGAAGAACAGCTGCTCCTGCCATTCTGCACCTGAGTAGGATTACAAATTACACATCCACCAGAACTTTAATCAATTTCTTATAGCATATGCTCATATATTTAGATGTGGAAGTGACCTTAGAGGTCATCTAGTCCAACTCCTTTATTTTACCAATGAGGAAACACAGGCCCAGAGAAATGGAAGGATTTTCCCAAGGTCACATGGATAGTAAGGACCAGGAGCCTAGCTAGCTTCAAACCCTGATCGACAACACTCCAAAACCAGTGGTCTTTCCACTACATTTCATGATGTATTAAAAAACCATAGTATAATGGGAGGAGAGGGGCAGGGAAGGACACAAAGGGAAGGATTCTCAATATTCCAAGCCATTAAGGCTAATTATATTTGTGTTTCTATACAAAATTAAACGGATTTCAAATTTCAGATCCAAATCCCTAAGCCATTTAGAGAAATTGTTTGTTAATAAATTACAGACAACTCTGCTTTAAAATGTCATGTTCATTCTTTCTTGCTAATGACCAATTCCAGATCATAATTTTTTAAAACCACTTTGAAACATTCTCAATAACTTCAGCTCTAAGTAGAACCCTGCAAGGACTCCAGTGTTTCAGCATATTTCTTAAGAATCATTGAAATATTAATTTCAAACTTGCTGATTTTTAACTTCAAGAAAAGTCAGAGAGTAAAACCTATTACTAAACCTCCTGTCTGTTTAAAATTTATTTTTATGACCCAAACAAAAGATAAAATAGTTCACATATCAATACACAACTCCTCCATTCTCATACTTTAAGGGACAAAATTCAACCAATATCTAAGTATTAGATAAAGGTTTACAAGGCAAAGGTTTATATTAATGATATAATCATAGATTGTATGATACATGACGGCTTTCAGACATCATGAACTGGATGTCTAGTAAACATCTCAAATTCAAACATGTCTAAAATTGAACTCATTATCTTTCCCCCTAAACTCTCCCTACTTCTAACTTCCCTATTACTGTCCAGGACAATGCCATCTTCCAGACCCTCAGGCTCAAAACCTAAGTGTCATCCTCAGCTCCTCACTATCTCTCACCTCCCATATCCAGTCTATTGCAAAGGCCTGTCAATTTTATCTTTGCAACATCTCTTAGATATTCTCCCTTCTCACCCCTGATACTGCCACCACTCTGGTGCAAGCCCTTATCACATCACTCAGACTGTTGCAGCAGCTGCTGGTGGGTCTGCTGCCTCAAGTCTCTCTGTACTTCAGTTCATTCTCCATTCAGCCACCCAAGAGATCTTCCTAAAGCAAAATTCCAGCAATGTCACTCTCCCCACCCCACTCAATAACCTTCAGTGGCTCTCTATTACCTCCAGGATCCAATACAAAATCCTTTGGTGTTCAAACCCCTTCATTAATCTTCATTGACCTCACCCCCTCTTTCCTGTCTTCTTACGTTTCTCCCAGTCAAGTATTCTTTTGTTCAATGGCACTGGCCTCCTGATTGTTTCTTAAAAAAGACATTCCATCTCTCAGCTCTGGGCATTTTCTCTGGCTCTCTCACATAGCTGAAATCTTCTTCTTCGTTATTGCCACCTACTGGCTTCCCTGGATTCCTTCAAATCCCAACTAAAAAATCTCATCTTCTACGGCAGGGGTGGGGGACCTGAGGCCTCCAGGCCCTCTAGGTCCTCAAGTGCTGCCCTTTGACTGAATCCAAACTTCACAGAACAAAGGACTCAGTCAAAAGGCTGCACCCAAGGACCTAGAAGTCCACACATAGCCTCAAGCCACAGGTTCCCCACCCCTTTTCCACAGAAAACCTTTTCTAACGACTCTTAATTCGAGTGCCTTCCCTCTTTTAATCATTTCCTATTTTTCTTGACTATAGCTTGTTTGCACATTTGTATAAGTTGTTTTCTTCCCCACTCAGTTGTGAGCTACTTGAGGGTAGGGACTGTCTTTTGCCTCTTTTTGTACCTTCAGCACTTTCAGTTCCTGCCACATGATAGGCACTTGATAAACGCTTATCAACTGACTGACCCGACTGACAGATACTGGAAGGGTATGCAGGCAAATCTTTAATGGCTCTCTGGGGGGAGAAAGTATGCATAACACACTTTTAACTTAAATCTGAATTACTAACACTTCCTCCATCACTTTCTTAAGTCTAGAAAACTAACAAAAGAATAAATCAAGCCCTGATTTATAGCAATTGCTCGTTTCTGAGGTGTAAATGCTCACACTGAATATTTAACAATTGGCTCCTGCTGGACTCAAAGTCAAAAGACCTGAGCTCAAAATGAAGCGCAGCCACATCTTGGCAGACCTACTGACTGTTCTCTGACAAGAGGTGCCTGCTGGCTGTACAGTTAGACCTTTTTGATACCTCACGCTAGAAGGAATTCTGGATGTCTAGGAGCATCACTACCTTGGATGCAATCCTTCTCCTGGTAATAATCCGTGCATCCCTTCAAGGTTCAACTCAGATGCTACCACCTTCCTACAAGAGACCTGTCAGCACTCTTCTTCCTTCCCAAAATTATTAGTATTTGCTTATGTTGTATCCTCCTCTGCCAGATCCTCTCCCTGTACCCATTAGAATGTAGGCTCCTTGAGGGCAGGGATTATTTCAGGTTTTTTATATCCAAACCTAGCATAGTGCTTTGCATAGTAGAGGTGCTTAACCATTACCTGTTGAATTTAGTTGAATTAAACTTAATTAAATTGAACTGGATTCTAGACACAAGTTTATGGGCCATGGTTCATATGCTATGTAGTCTCTGCCCTATGATCAGACCTGTCTACTACCTACTACCAACAGAGGTCGCCTTAAAACAACAAGACTCTTACTGTGCTGCCTTATACGGAAATCAGTCCTTTCTACAGGGCCCCAAGGATCCTCCTAATCTCTAAAGGTTATACGACTTGCATAGCTTCAATTTAGCCATTCACAATTAACCCTAGAGTCCTGCTTGATTTCTGGAAAGTCAATACCCTATAATGTGAAACTGGAATTTACTGTGGAGTCTTCATGGAATCCCCAAACCTTAAAGTTTATAGGGACCTTGAAGTCTAAAGCATACCTGAGAATGACCCTCTCCCTCACCAACATCCCTGACAAGTGGTCATGCAGTCTCTGCTTAATGACATCTATTGACAAGGGACTCACTCTTTTCCAAGGAAGCTTTTCCCTTATATTTAACTGAAACCTACTTCCCAATTTCCAACCTTTGGTCCTAGTTTTGCCCACTGAAGCCAAACAAATCAATCGGATTCCCTCTCCCACCACAAATTTGAAGACAGCAATCATCCATATCCTTGGTCCAGGTTTTCTCTTACCCAAGCTAAAATCCCGAGTTGATTTATCTGATCCTCAAATGGTATGATCTCCAGTCCCGTTCCATCCTGCTCCTGCTCCCACTTGCCAATGACCTTTATAAAATCTGGTGTCCTGGGCTGAACTCAGTACACCAGATATGCAGCCTCATCAGGCCCACAGTACAATAAGACTATTACCGAACTCCCTGGTTTTAGACTCTGAGCAATTCTATGCTTAACAGAAGCCTATTAAAAAATCTCATTAATTTTGTATTATTTTGTTTTGTCTTTTACTTTGAAAGAATTTTATATTATTTTAAAATGTTTTATTGTTATGTTTTGCTTTTACACAGCAATCATTTCCCCTAAACCCCTCTTCTCCCATTAGTTTTTTTTATGGTGGGGTAGGCATTGGAATGGGGGGACTGCCTTATATTTCTAAATCATAATCAGCTGGTAGCACCCCCCCCCCCAAAAAAACAGCAACAATCTGGGACTTTTTCCACATTAACTACTTTCTAAACATTTCTGTCTTCCCTATTCTGTTCTTGTGCTATTGATTTTTTGAACCCAAAGTGGAACTATACATTTACCCTTGTTCAATTTCATTTTGGAGTTCTACTCTCTCTGTTTCCTTTTCTTTTTTTTAATACCTTCCTTAATACCTCATTCCCAGCTACTGAAAGTATCTCTGCTAGTTCAGCATTTTTAAGTTAAACCTCACTCTAAACACAATCATTTGATGTATATTATTAGTCAGCCAAACATAACTTTTGCTATTTTAAACATTTTTTTTCTTCTGGCTTCTGCATATTTATAGAATCATAGAATGTTAGAACTGGTAGATATCAAAGCAAAGTTAGAACTAGAAGGCATCTTAGAGATGATCTAGCTCATGCCCACATTTTACAGGTAACGAAACTGAGGCCCAGAGATTTAGCTCAACCCCTGGATCTTGCAGAGGAAGAAACTGATGCCAAAAATGATCAAGTGACTATATAATCAGACAGCAACAAAAACAGGACTAACTTTAAGTACACGCATTGGTAAGGTTGAAAGAGAACTGAATTTGCAGTCAAAGGATCAACTCTGTTGTTTACTATCTATATGACCTTGATTACATTTTTTAGCTTCTCTGAGAAGAAATCCTGTGGGCCCTATGCTCTTTCCATTTATCTGGACCAACATTCATTCACTCATTTGCAAATTTAAGCTTTAGTGTGCATTGGTGTTCGCTCCTCTGCTTCTTTATAATTAAAACCTTTCTGGCTAAATGATTCATGCTTGCATATGAATAACTGCTTAATCAATTCTTTTTTTTTTTTTTTACAATTAATGATTACTTTCTGTGCTGCCACTTTGTTGGGATTCCGATGAACAACTACTGCTTTGATTGGGATTGCAATCATCAATCAGCTCTCTGCAACTGCTACCTTTTCTCTAATTTATCACTGTGTCACACAACTGTCCCCTTTAAGCCTGATGTTAAGGTATCGCATTATTTTCCTGGCATACCTTGGTGTGTCCCATGTCCATTTCTACTATGTCTAACAGTACATGGTTGGTGTCCCCAGGTACAAACACCCAGTGCCTACAATCAGAGTGGCCACAACCTACTCTGGAAACAGGAACAGGAAGTCAGCTCAGCTGTCATAATTCAGAGAATCAGCCTAGATCTCACCTCTTAGTTATGATCATTACTTGCCCCTACCTTGCATTTGCTGTGCAGAGGTCCTAATGCAGAGAACCCATGAGCTTCAACCACCACAAACACTTATAAATACTCCCCACACACCACAATCATTATGCAAATCCACTCCATAAAGACATATTTGCTCCAGCGAGAACATATCAATGAAATCCATTAATTGGGAATTGTCTTTGTATCAAGATAGTGAAAAATATTCATATGTGATTGGTCAGTATTACTACTGTTTGCCTCACTTTGGAGAAAATAAAAACCATTTTGTTTTGAGTCAGTTAAGTTTTTGAGAGGTGAAAATATTTAATGTTTGAGCCATGACTAATATGCTCCAGGACCACCATGCTTCTCCACTTGTCCCACCCTTTCCCCACTCTTACTATATTCTGACTCTAACCAATCTCCCACTCAGCTCCCAGTAACAAACTCTGCTGTTCATCCAAACAATGGTTTGTCTCACAAAACCTCATATACTACCCTATTTCCTATTTTGAGGCCTCTCTGTATATCTCCATCCCCACCACCACCAGATTGAAATTATTCACTATCTCCCTCCGGTTCTGCCACCGTTCTTTCCCTCTGCTCTGTGAACAAAATCAGGCATGTTCAGTACCACGATTCAGCCCCAACCACCCCATTTTCCTATTTTCACAGACCCTAGCTATTCAAGGATACATATGGAAGGGATTCTTCCAGGCAGTCTTCATCAATTTGCTGAGTTCAGATGATGGTGAGCCTCTGGAACTTTTGACAGTAACTCCCTAGAGAAAGTATATACATGGCCCTCCCAGATAATGTGTTTCACTGATGGGAGGTGAATTCAGGATAAATGGGTTGGCTCAGACTTTTGCATGGTAATACTCTGTGAGAGGAGCCATTCCTTTGAGCTGGCTTAGAAAAAGGAAGCAACAGACTGTCTGGGGGGAAGACAATATAGGATAGTGGAAATAGTGCTAGATTTGAAGTCAGAGGACCTTGTTTCAAAGGCCAGCTCTGCTACATGCTACCTGGCTGACCTTTTGAAATCAGTTGACCACTCTGGGTCTCAGCTTCCTCACCTGTAAAATTATGTGATTAGCCTAGATAATTTCTAAGATTCCTTCCAGTTCTAAATCCATGAGCCCATACTCCTCTTTACCATTTCCTTTCTATAGAAATTCTGATAGTACAGTAGTTGAAGCCTCCCCACCACCACCCGCCCCACCCCCCCACTTCCCAGAAGCTTTCAACAGTAGCCTGGGGAGGATGGCTCCTGAAAAACTACACATTCTCACATCCATATGACCAAAAAGAAAAGTTCCTAGTTGCCTTTTCCTTTTTTTCCCTTTTCTGAGCTTAAGTCAGAGTCCTGAGAGTAGACTTCCTTGTCCTGAGAAATAGCATAACTGAGGCTGTTGTAGGGTACCAAGAACTCCTAGAGAAGGACCCAGTAGAGACAGACATGTGCCAACACTATCCTCAGGGGTTTTTGTTTAATCTTTTCAGTTATATCTGACTCTCTGTGCCCCATTTGGGGTTTTCTTGTAAAGATACTGGAGTGGTTTATCATTTCCTTCTTCAGCTCATTTTACTGATGAGGAAACTGAGGCAAACAAGGTTAAGTGACTTGCCCAGGGTCACACAGCTAGAAAATGTGTGAAGCTAGATTTGAACTCAGGGAGACAGGTCTTTCTGACTCCAAGCCTGGTACTCGTTTAACTGCGCCACCTAGCTGCCCATCCTCAGGGGTTACCTTTCCTGTAATCCCAGTTTTGAGAGTTGAAGAGTCTTAGCCTCCTTTTGACATGAGGGTAATTTCCTGAGTAATAGATATCTTAGCAGAAGAAGATCCTGCAAATCGTCCCAGTGCTGTGAAGAACAGAGACAAAGGACTAAAATGACAACATATGGCCATGAATTATTTGGATGTTGTAGGTCCTAGGAAATCTCTCTGCCTAGCTACCCTAAGTGCATTTCCCTTCTGGGATAGTCTATGCCTATGGTGCACCACAAAAAGACTGAAAATCTGTTTGGGTTTCTGTTAAGTTAAAAAAGGACTTATCAGTATGTTGGGGAATTACATGTCTAGAGACACCAAGTTCGGTTCCCTTTCGGACCACAGGATGGCACCAAGTGTGGAAGACTTTTGGACCCTGTAGATAAAAAGGAACCACCGGAAGAAGAGAAATGTATGGATTGCTATGGGTTGTTGTGAGTCTCTTGTGTTTTCTCCATATGATTTGAGGGCTCTTCTAAGTTCTTTGCATCTTCTGCATTTTTATGAAGTTAAAGTCTGTCCTTTGCTTGATATTTGCCCTAGTTGGCCTCTTACCTTGAGTGCTTATGCAAGATCTAGAGGACCCCGTAACCTCTGTCTGTAATTCTAGATGCAAGCCATTTTCTGAAATTTCCCAGAATAATTGTTGGGTGAGGGCTGCATGAGCCCAAGAGAGTTATATTTCAGGAGGATAAATCCCCCAGATTATACTTTATCCACATAAGCCCAGGTCCATGAGTAAAACATACAATACATACATTACATCATCATAAGTGTTAGAAATACACTTGACACTGAAATTCAGATATCAAGGACAATTTATTATTATTGAGGAATCCAAAGGAACTAGTAAACGTTCTCAGCCAAGAGCAGACTCTGTCCTTCTTTGGGAGGACGGAGTGGGGAATACAGGAGTGAGACCAACTTTATTCTGTTAGACTGACATAGTTTGATGCACCATCACCTCAGTACTTCCCTTCAGAGAACGGATTGGTGCACTCCATTCTTCCTGATACACCTCTTCATATGTTCTCTCCTTGATATGTATAAGCATGTCCCCCTCCCCTCATCATACATCCCATGTTCAAAAATGGCAGAAAAATCCCTGTGGGTGTGTAAGGTAATATTCAATTAGCCAAGTAAGCACGTGTGGTAGCCATTTGACCCAGTTTTCTCTCCAACCCTGACGATTCTCTGGCCAGTTTAGACCAGTTTTCCTAACATCTTGAATCTAGGGTTTCTGCAAAACCACAAACTTTATGCTGATTGGCTGGGGACCCTCAACCTGGTTAATTTTTGCTCCTTCTTTGTTCAGGCTGCCACTTCATTAATTATTCTGTACACTTAATTACTCTTCTGTGGAAGCCTAACTTTCCCTAACTTTTCCCAGTCTCTCACAATAAGGATGTCCATGCACAGTATCACAGTATGTTAGATATATTTATATGTATAAAGCAGTGTTATTCTTCTGCTGTCCCTTAAAGGGAAGCCTCCTGTGATGAGCCACCAAATCTGCTTTCCTTAAATCGATCCTGACAATTACCTCTGCATCAAAGAGCAATGCCTCCTTTGGTTTTTGTAATTTCCAATTATTTTCAGAGTTAGAAAAATCTCTAGTTCTAATAGCTGTTGTCATTTTTTGCTGATTTATACCCTGCTGTAAAAAATAATTGAGGTGGTAAGCTTGTATTCTCCTGTATCTGGTGGAGGGGTAGTTAGCCAATATGTCTGATTTTTATTCCAAATGTAAATTGTATCTGCAATACAGAACATACAGTACTAGGAATCATCATCCAAAAATATATCCTCTACAATTCCATAGTCTAAGGCAGAGGTGTCAAACTTGGCCCCCAAAACTCCCCATGGGGCATACAGCATAGAAACTATTCGTTTGTGGCTTTCCAAGTCAATTATGTGACCCACAGGGCTATGTTTCTATTTGAGTTTGACACCACTGGTTTAAGGTACCTTCCAGTTTTAAATCCTTTGAGCCTATGACTCACAGTATTGTCACTGACTGTGTCACTCACTTTTTTCCAAAATATAAGAGGCATGGAATAATAATAACAATAATTTGTCCAATAAAGTCCATCTCTAATACCTCACTATGTCGTAGAAGTAACACTAGGCTCTTCGCCCTGTCCAGATCCTGGTTGCACTCAACTCCTAGACCATACACAGGTCATTCTCTCTCCTATCTCAAGGAATCCAACTCCTTTTCTGCAGTCTTCACCTCAACTCTGCCCTCAACCTCTAGGGATTTCAATACACATGTTGACATTCCCTCAAATACTTACCTTTTGGGTCATTAACTCCCTCTCCTCTCATGACCTTCACTTTCATTCTATCTCAATTTCACATATACCCTTGATCTCACCATCACCCATAACTGTTCTAATGATCTAGCACTCTGAGATTCTTTTTTGACTACAGCTACCTCTCTCTCCATCTGTCCCTCTACCTCACCCTTCCTAAACCTAAACTTCATTCTTCAGTCACTCCACCCTTCCCTGCCCTCCTAGTCCATTGCCTTTGTTCTTGCCTTCTCATTTTCCTCCCTTCATAATGCTGACCCCAGAATTAAGTTTGTTTTGCACGATCCTCAACTCCCAATTCCTTGCTGCCTTGAGCTATGTCACACTTACCAAACTCCAGTCTTGGATTAGCCCCAGCAGCTCCTTTTTCCATTGTTTCATTTGTGCTGCTACAGGGGTTCTTAACCTCAGCTCTAGAAATTTTAAAAATGAATATTTTTATAATTGCATTTCAATATAATTAGTTTCATTTGTAACCCCATGTTTATAATTTTATGCATTTAAAAACATTATTATGAGAAATGACCCATAAGCTTCACCAGACTGCCAAAAGGGTCTATTACACAAAAAAGGTTAAGACCCCTGCCCTAGAGGGAGTCTCATATCTATGTCAATTGGGGTCACTGGCAATTTATATTATTTAAGTTCAAATGAGCCCTCAATGCTGCACAGAAATCCTTTTATTTTTCATCTTTAATTGACTATCACATTCCCCAAACTCTCTCTACTCTACTGAAACCTCCTACGCAACCCTTCCTTTCAACAAAGGACTGCCCTTTCTACTTTTCAAAGAAAAAAAGATAGAGGATATCACCTGCGAACATCCCCTTCTTCCCTGTTCTATACCTAAAACTCCTCAATATTAACCTCCATTCTCTCCTCCTTTGTACTAGTTTTTGACCATAAGGTCTCTCTTTGTCTTGCTTAGTAAAATCATTCCTCTGCATCTGCCCTTGATCCCATCCCTCCCATCTCCTCCAGCAGTTTGCCCCTTCTATCATTCTCCCCCCACCTCAAATCTTCATTTCCTCCACATCTACTGACCCCTTCTCAGATGCCTATGAATACTCCCATGTCTCGCACATGTAATCATACAATTCCTTCAATCTAGTGTTCTGCATTTCTCCTCCCTTTCAAAGCAAAAATCCTAGAAAATCCCTTTATTAATGAATATGAAGGATTCAGAAAAACTTGACAAAAGCTGTATAAAATCGATACAGAGTGAAAGGAGGAGAACTATTTACCACACGATCATAGTAATGTAAAGAAAACAACTTTGAAGACTTAGAAATCTGGTTAACTCAGTAACCAATCATGACTCCAAAAGATTTGTGATGAACTGTGCCGAGAAGAGAAATAATAGAATAGAGAGTTTCAGAATGAAACATACATTTTCTGACATGGCCATTGGGTTGATGGGTTTTGTTTGACTATACTTAATTATTTCAAAGGAGAACTTTGGGGGTTGTGGGGAGAGGAAATCAGTGGATAATTATAAAGATTTTTTAAAGGAAAGAAAAGAGCATCAATAAAACATTTTAAAAATAGATAAAAATGAAAAGATGTTCAGAAGAGAATATGAACAGGGCAACTCTGTCATTCCCTTATTAAATTTAATATACGCTATTAGAAAATGAATTGTACACAACAGAAATTCATGATTTCATAGATAATCTTATTTGTTCTTCATATATTGGAATGTTTGCATTTGTCATTGGTGGTTACATTTATAATCAAAGAGAAAATTATTAAAAACCCATCTTCTCTTATTTCTTCCACTTCCTTTCCTCCCACTTACTTCTCAACCCTTCACAATCTGGCTTCTGACCTCATCACTAAATTGAAATTGCTGTCTCTAAGGTTACCAACAATCTCTTAATTGCTAAATCTAATGTTCTGTTCTCAGGCTTTCACCTATTCAGCCTTTGAAAAAAGTCACATTGTTGACCACTTCATCAACCTTTGTATTCTTTGCTCTCTTGTTTTTCCTGATCCTGCTCTCTTGGTTCTCCTCCTACTTGTCTGACAGCTCATTCTCAGTCTTCTTTGTTAGATTCTTATCCATATCCTAAACATATGTGTCATCTAATCCTCTGTCCTGGGTGCTTTTCTCAATCTACAATTTCTCTGAGTGATCTCTTCAGTTTCCATGGTTTTATTATCTCTATGGGGATAGCTCCCATATTTCTAAGCTTTAGTCCCGTATCATATGTTGAATATATCCAATTGATTGTCTTCTAGGCATTTCGAATTCAACATGTACAAAAACAGAGGGGAAGATTCCACTTTTTCAAGATTGATGAACTATAATACCAGTTCTATTCCTGATTTTGAAATAGGTTGTTCAGTCATTTTCAGTCATGTTCAATTCTGTGACCTCATTTGGGATTTTCTTGGCAAAAATACTGGAGTGCTTTGCCATTACCTCCTCTAGCTCATTTTACAGATGAGGAAACTGAAGCAGACTTAAGTGACTTGCCCAGGATCACACAGCTAATAAGTGTCTGAGGCCAGATTTGAACTCAAGAAGATGAGTCTTCCTGACTCCAGCCCTGGCATTCTACCCACTGTACCACCTAGCTGCCTCTTGAAATAGAATACTCACCCCAATTCCATATTCGGAAGAACGAAAACAAAAACATGGTTACCTGTTTGCTTTAGGTCTCCAATAAACGTTTTAGAGCTACTTTCAGACCTAATCCGGGGAAACTCTTTCTCATTCCTTTTTTTAAAGCTTTAGATCTTTGCAAGGTCCCTATAGTCCTCACAAATTGTAGCTGCCCTTTACCTCTATATCCTGAAACTGTTGGTGCCACCATGGTTGCTCACTCTTTGGGATTCTGCCCTCCTTTCCTTTACTCAGTCTCCACCAAATTAAGATTCTATAACTGGGGTTTATGAATTCAAAAGGGCTAAAAATCTAGAATTATATTCAAAATAATACAATGAGAAAATATTATAAAGATATTCATTCATTCAACAAACATTTATTAAGCTCATACCATTTAGAGAATGTTGATGGGAAGATTCAAAACTTAGGTAAGATCCATTCTCTTCCCTCATAAATCTTATAGTCTAGTGGGGGCACGGGGTTGTGATATTAATTACTAGAGAAATAAGACACAAAGAAAATTAACAGGCTAATACATGATAAGTGTTTGAGAAAGATGTAAAACAAAATGAGGTAGGGGAGGAGCAGGGTAAGCTTGTTATCAATAGACAAATCTTAGTATACTTTAGATAACCTTTCAGCTTCTTCCCAACTCAAAATTCTATGATCTTATATTGTAGTAAATGCTGAATGATTTGAGCTTTAAATTATGGGTAAAAATTTAACTCTGGAAGTACTTTTATAAAGAAGTAGTTTTATAAAAACAAGACTACAAGATATTGGTCTGTGTCAAGTAATATCCTGAACACCTGCATCTATTTAAAAAAAAAATATACTTTGAATCAATTCCAAAGCAGATTTCTTTAAAAATAATAATAATAATTCCATCACACATTTGCATCACCAAAACAATTAAAATGCATTCCCTAGTGGTATAAGCCCATAATTAATTCAAATTTACATGCAACAAAAATCTTCTTATAGTTATCATTTTTTTTCCCATCTAGGCCTCTAATACTTTACCTTAGCAAAAAATGAGTGTTCAGAACTTCCTCCTTTGACAATGACATGCTTTCCTTAGAGATTATAACCTTCACTCCAGACAATAAAAGAGCATCATCAAATAGCCTCTTTCTGGCACAGTACAAAAGTCAGCTATTGTCTGAAAGATTGTCCCTTCATATCTTCCACCAAATAATATTATGCTGTGTTGTAGGCACCAGTACCATCTTAACTCGGGTTCAATATTGGGACAAAATGAAGCACTTACAAGTCAATGAACATTTAACAAAGGAAGTTTACTTTGCCCTAACACAGCAAGAATATATAAGGATATAGTGATATTTAGCTTTTTTGGACGTTGACCGCCCTCTTCTCCATCTCGAAACATGTTTGACCAATAAGTTATCAGATTATGGAGAGTCATGTCGTCTTTGGCACCCACCAAGTGTAAGAGGCCCAGACTTTACACTACTAGGATTTTTTGCTGCATCAGGGAAGCTAGACCAACAAGGTTTCATGAAGGGAGGAAGCTGGGGCCATCATGGAAGCTGGAGCTAACAGAATTTGTATTGGGAAAACACTGGTCCTATCACATGGTAGATTCTAGAGATGGAGAAAGAGTACAACTGATGCATTTATATCAATTAAAAGTTGTATTCAATGTGATATCTCCACATGTTCATTCATGCATGCATGCATGCATGCTTCTTTACAGTTGCCGCAAATAGTTGGACTAGGGGTGGCCACCTCCCCTAGACCAATTTGAGTCAGAGAAATACAGCACCAGTTTAAAATGTAATACTCCTCAAATTCTGTTCTCATCTTCTTCACAGTGGCTTTCTTCTATTGTTCTTGCTCCTGAGTTTCATTACATCCAAAAGACTAGCATTCGAAAATGAGTAGCTTTGATGGGAGACTTTCTATCTAGGGTTGTATTTCATCTATTCTCTATATAACTTGTATGTATCTAGTCATTTCCATATTGTCTTCCCCATTAAAATGTGAGTTCCTTAAAAGCAAGGACTGTTTTTGTACTTCTTTGCATCCCCTGTTCTTAGCACAGTATCTGGCACATAGCAAATGCTTAAGAAATGCTTGTTGGTCAAGCAATTGATGTTATTATCAATTGATTGCTCATCGGGGCAACTTAATATTGTCTTTATAGCTAAAGTCCTTTGCACATAATCCAATTCTTTAATACTTCAAAAGATCTGTGATTTCATCAGTGTGGGTACTCCCTTCAAGATGCTATGATAAACACCTTAGTAGATGGTTTCATCAATTGCTGTGGCTCAAGAAGAGTCACTAGTTAGTAATAAGCCTCTCAAAATTTAAAAATCGACAGGACCTCAAACCACAGGTCCACAAGCCTTTTTCATTTGGTGACTAGGTTTTATATAGCACTTTAAGGTCTACAAGGCTCTTTGCATAAATCATCTCATTTGATCTTCCAAACACTCTGCAAGGTAAACTCTAAGGGTACTTTTATCCTCATTTTATAGACCAAGAAGCTGAAAATAAGTCTAAATGACTTATCCAGGGTCCAGCACTAGTAGTCACCTAAAGTGAGATTCAGAGCCAGGTTTTCTTTACACCACATCCAACACTGGTTACTACGCCATACAGCCTCCTCTCAGAGTTTAGTGCCAGCATAGCCTTTGAGAGCCCAGGGCCACCTCCAGTCAGCCAATCAGCCAATCTGTCAGTTAACAGGCATTTATTCAGTGCTTAATATATGCCACTGACTGGGCTAAGCATTGGAAAGGTAAAAATGTAATCTGCTCTGAATGAACTCACTTTCTAATAGGGGAGATAACAAGTCAGTAACTGGGTATATACAAGATACAGAGAGAATAGAGAGGAGGTAATCCCAGAGGAGAGGATGCTAGCAGCTGAGGTAACAAGGAAAGAGCTTCAGTGAAAGGTGGGATTTCAGCCAAGAGGCAGAGTGAGGAGGAAGATCACTCTAGGCAAGGCCAGCAGCCAGTGCAAAGGTATGCAGCTGGGAGACTGAGTGTCATTTTTTTGAGGGGCAGCAGGCATGCTAATTCCCCTGTGTGTAGAGGGGAGTGTAAGATGCTTGGAAAGGGATGAAGAGTTTTAATAACAGATAAGCTTATATTTGATCCTGCAGAAAAGAGAGAATCAGTGGAGTTTATTGAATAATTAGGGAGATGACATGGTCAGACTTATACTTTAGAAATATCACTTTGGCATCTGAGTAGAGGATAGATGGGAGGGGAAACAGATTGGAAGGAGGGAGGCCAATTCAAAGGCTGTTGCAATAACCCAGACCAGAGGTAATGAAGGCTTGGAGGAGGGAAGCAGCTGAGTGAGTGAAGAGAGTCACAGTGAAATAGCCTACAATCACAGAATCCCAGAGAACAATTTTAGTGTAGGTCCTCCTAGGAAGTGCTTCATACTTGCTTGCTTGGTTGCATTGAAGTATTCATCCTATAAGCATACAGTTTTGCTCTCTGTAACATTTTCTTTGCTCCCTCCCTCCTTCAGTAGTTTCTCACTTTCACTTGATTATACACTCATGCCTGGTTCATTCCCCTATTTTTTTTTAATTAAAAACCTTTCTGGCTGGATGAATCAGGTTTACCCAGGAATAATGACTTTACAATGAATGATTACTTTCTGTACCAGTCCTGTGATTGGGATTACAATAAATAATCATTGCTTTGGTCAGGATGATCAATCACCTGGTAATGACCAGTACCTGTTTGTGTCATTTGTCACTGTTCCAAGAACCAGTCAACACCTACACCCAGACTTGGAACTTCTTTATGTACCAGGCTAGGGTATTTTTCATCCTCAGCCTGCTTAAAATGGCATGCCAAGCAATGAGACATCTCCTACTAGCTTCCTCCCTCCCACTTCCCACCCCCTGCCACTAGATAACAGTAACTCACATTTCTGTAATGCAAATGAGAAAATGTAGGCTATGAGAAATGAATTCATTTGTCCACAGGTCACAGAAGGGACAAATCCCAGGGCCAAAATCCAAATCTAGGTCTTCTGATTCCAAGGTTAATCTCTTTCCTCTACACCATATTGGCTTTTTCTGGCATTGCTGACTTGCCAAGCTGGCAGAATTAAGTCCATTTGTTCTCAAGACTTAGAAATTTGTCCTCTTAGTGGGGAATCTGAGTCCAGCATCAGTCTGTTCACATTTAAATTCAACAAATATGTATTAGGTATCTGATACACAGAAGACTCTGTACTAGGCTCAAATGGTACAAAGTTAAAGCCAATGGAGTACTTAGTCTCCAGAAGGTCCCCAGTCTAATGAAGAAAAAGAAATGTATAAAAATAACTATAACATGATGGAGAAACATGAGAGGGCCCTGCAAATTACCATGAGATATCACGTTCTCTGAAGAAGGGACAGTGATGGGGACAAAAGGGAGGCAGGTCAGAGAAGGCATTATAGAGAAGGTGGCACTTGAGAATATGGGAGAGAGGGAGGGAGGGATTGATGTTGGCTCAGCAATCATAGTTTCACAGATTTCTTGTATTCTAGAACAGAGTTTGTTCAGGCCTGTTGACTTGAACTCATTGAGAGCAATTCTCTTCTTACATATATTGTTTTCCTGGTTCTGCTCACTTCATTTTCCATCTCATCAGACTACGCAGGATTCTCTGAAATCGTTTCCTTCATCATTTCTCATACCATATTTCCTATGGTACAATCATATATTCATATATTATAATTTGTTCAGTCATACCTCAATTGATGGGGCAGCCTCCTTAGTTTCTAGCTCTTTGCTTTCATATTTTTTTAAATACTTGTTTTAGGGTCAGGAAATTACTTTTGCTTAATTGTTACCTCCCTCTTAACAACTCCCTTCCCCATCTCTGCTTGTTTCCCTGTGGAATTTGATGTATTTCTATGCAAATTATTTCAGTGTGTTCAACTTTCCTTCCTCCATTTTAGGTAAGAGTGAGTGTCATCCTATGTTTACTTCATCCAATCCCTTCCACCACGTTTAAACATGCTTCTTCTAATGCGGTCTAATTTATAAGAAATAATTTTGTTTCTTCCTCCTTTTTATACCCTAATGTATTGTTTTTTACCTTCCCTTCTCTTTTCCCTCTTAAAACTCTCAGAACAGAACAAATACACCCCCAGGATCTCTGTTTTTCTTATCCAATTCCTTCAAAAACATTTGAAGACATTTAGGTTCTGAAGGAACATTGTTTCTTCTCCCCTGTTAGAATGTTAATACTATCTCATCATACAACTCCTAATTGTTCAAATAAAAAATGCCTTTTTAAGTTTGTATTGACTCTTGTATTTGTATTTAGAATTTCCTGCTCATTTCTGGTCCTTTCATCAGAAAAATTATTGAAAGTTCTCTATTCCATTAAAGGTATATTTTCCCCCCTACTGTGAGATCATATTTAGCTTTTAAGTAGATATTTTTTGTCTTTGGAATATTCCCAGATCTCCTCTTATTTATAATAGAAGCTTCCAGGTCTTCTGTGACACTATAGTTTATTGGCACTTAAACTGCTACAGCATTTTTTTTTACCTGAAAGCTTTGGATTTGGGGGGCAGCTAGGTGGCACAGTGGATAAAGTACTGAGCCTAGAGTCAGGAAAACTCATCTTCCTGAATCAAAATCAGCCCTCAGACATTTAATAGCTGTGTGACCCTGAGCAAGTCATTTTGCCCCATTTGCTTCAGTTCTTCATCTGTAAAGTGAGCTGGAGAAAGAAATGGTAAACTGCTCCAATATCTTTGCCAAGAAAACCCCAAGTGGGGTCACAAAGAGTTGGACACGACTGAAATAACTGAATAACCAACTATATTTTTGTTATAATATTCCTGGGACTTTTCCTATAGGGATTTCTTTTAAGCAATGATCAAGAGATGCCTTCTATCTTTACTTCTATCTGTTCTAATAGATCTAGGCAGTTTTCATTTATGATTTCTTTAAATAAAGTGTATGAGCTTTTTTTTTCACCACGGTTTTCAGAGAGTCTCTCTGCTTACTCTGTTTTCCAGGTACATTGTTTTTATAACAGATTTTACATTTTCTTCCACATTTTAAAATCTTCTGATTTCATTCCAATATTTATTGTTATCTTGTTATTTTTTTCATCTACTTTAATTTTCAGG
Source organism: Trichosurus vulpecula (assembly GCF_011100635.1). Lineage (NCBI taxonomy): Eukaryota > Metazoa > Chordata > Mammalia > Diprotodontia > Phalangeridae > Trichosurus > Trichosurus vulpecula. The sequence continues at coordinate 313,481,683 of NC_050575.1, forward strand.
GAGTACAGTGCCTGTGCAAGGCACTACTTTTTGTTCTAAGCTATTGATTTTCTTTCCAATTCTTCATTCCAGAGCTTTTAATCTCATTTTTTATCTCTTAATTCATTTTTTACAGATATTCATACAATCTTTATGGAAAAATTCATTTTTTCCATTAAGTGTCTGCTTGCAATTATTACAAAGCCACTTTCTCCTAGGTTAGATTTTTGGATACTTCTAGATTCACTATAATTCTTTATAGTGGTCAGTGTCTTGGTTATCTAGTTACTCTGCTTTTTAGGGATCTCTAGATTTACAATAATTTTTGTACTGGTTCATGTTTACTTTGATTTACTTCTGTCTCTAGCTTTAGCTTCTGCTTTGGGGCACTGGACCAGCGCTAGCTTCCTTCCTTTTCTTGGCTTTGGATCCCCTGCTTGGTCTCAGCTAGGTCTTTTTTGCACTGACTTCTACCTACTGAGGCTAAGGTTCAGTGTACTGTATCTTCAGGGACCTTTATAGTGTCTCAGAACAGAATGCTCAGAGACCCTGGCTAACTGAATCATCCCAGTCTGAGTGCTGCCATGCTATTCTGGTCATTAATACTCTCTGGGGCCTCCAAGGTCCTTGTCCTGTCTTCCTCATGATGCTCTTCACTCTTGGTGTCTCTGGACTTGAAACCTTTCAGGTTATGTGGGTCTCCAGTGCTTTGCTAGACACCCAGGAGGCCTTCATTTTACAGATGAAGAAGCTAAAGCCTTGAGAGTTCAAATGACCTACCCAAGGTCATACAATGGCTATTGGCCAGGATTTGAACCCAGATCTTTTGATTATTGATCCAGTTCTCTTTCTACTATACTCTACCTCTTTCCAGAGCTGGCCCTTGAAGAATGAAAAGAATCTCAAAAGGACTAGAGATGGTGAAGGAAGGTATTCCAGGCCTAAGAACAGCCTTGAGTGAATGCAAAGAGGTGGGAGAGGCAGGATGAATTTGAGAAATAGCTGAGAGACCAACTTCACAAGAATGTAATCTCTCTTACAGGGCCTTTTACATTATAGGCACTTACCAACACAATCTTAATAGAGCACACAAACAGAAGTAAGGTGAATTCAACGTCACAAATATTCATTAAACACCTACTCTGCACAAGGCACTGTAATACATGTGACAGAGGCAAAAGACTGGTTAAATTCGTGAAGTAAAATTGGAAAGGTAGCTTGGAGCTTATATTTTATTGGAGTTTATATTTTAACTTAAGTACAACAGAGAACTAGTAAGGGTTCTCAAGCAGGGAAATAACAGTCAGAATTGAGCATTAGAAAGATTTGGGGGATCAAGTATAGGAAAGATATATTGAAGATGGGCAAAGATAGGGAGTGGGGGACAGGGCAATGAGGAGGCTAGTTCTAAAGGTCTGAATTAGGGTTCTGGAAGTGAAAGTGAAGAAGAGACTGATGAAATAGGGTTCAATATTGTTATAAATAAGAGAGCTTTGTTCAGCTCTGCCTTCAGAAACTAAGGAATTCTCCTGCATTCAGAACTCAGTTTGCTGTGATTATGCATAAAGAAATGCTTATTTAATGACTTACAAATGATGTTAAAGGAAGATACATGAAGGTCATAACCTGCTGTTTTCCTGTCTGTGATTTCTCTTCTGAGAGAAGCTCATTAGCCAGTTTTAAAAGGAAGTTCCTTTACAAGGGAGCACCAGAAACTAATGGGAGGCAAGAAATATTCACATTTTAAATCAACTGTTCTTTTTTCCCTTTAATCTTTTCCTATTTGATGTACAATTATTTGTTTTTACTTCAAAATCAAAATGCCAGGGGGAAAAAAATTCTCATCTTGAATGAGTGTGCATTACTTTGGTTCCCTTTCGTAACCTAAATAAAAAGAAGCATTTTAATTGGTCTTTCACAAAAGCCTTCCTCTGATGTTTGATCATTTAGTAGAGGTAACCCTGAGCCTTAAAAGTTAAGATGGGGAGCATAAACTTTGGAAGGTTCCACTAAGAGAGAAAAGTTGAGTACAGTATCAGTGACAGATTCTCCTCTGTGCAAAGCCAGCACTGTTGATGTTTTTGTTGTTGTTATTCATCCTTCATTTTCAAAGAGGACCAATGGCGTCACGGACAATATTTTGACTTGTGTGTGAATGGGATTTAAGTGAGGCAGAGTGGCACAAAGTCATCAGCCTTACTCTCTCTTCCTGAGTCATCTCAAAGTCTAGTGGCAGGGCAAAAGTTAAGACAACTGACCCAGGATGCAGTGGATGACCTTGGTGTCTTCAATGCCTGGCCAGGCTCTAAGGGTTCCAGAGCATCTGCTTCAGCCACCTTCATGGCCCTTGGAACAAATTCTTCTCATCCACTCATTCTGCCAGAGAAAGTCTTCACGTGTTTGGGGTAGACATCCCCCTAACCCACCAACAGGTTTGAGGCCTGTCAGTTACCCTCAACCTGGTTTAGCGCATCTGCCAAGACAGTTTACTGAGGTATGGCCAATACACATGCCACAGCTCCTTGGAGCTGCAGGTGAGAGTTCAAAGACCACCATAGTCTAAGTATAGAGAAATATGGCCAATAACTAGTTGATAAAATAGGTTACAGTATGATGAATGAATGAATGAGCACTCCTTAAGCACTTGCTGTGTGTCCAGTATTGTGTTAAGAGTTGGAAATATACCAAAGAGATAAAAGAAAAAGGAAAAGGACCCATATGTACAAAAATGTGTAAAAGTTCTTTTTATGGTGGCAGAGAATTGGAAATTGAGGAGACGCTAATCAATTGGGAAATGATTGAACAAGTTGTAGCATATTATTATTATAGAATACTGTTATTCTGTAAGAAATGACAAGGGAGGATGGTTTCAGAAAAAACACAGTAAGACCTATATGAACTGATGTGAAATGAAGTGAGAAGAACTGAGAAATCATTGTGCACAGTAACAGGAATGTTGTAATGATGATCAACTGTGAAAGATTTGGCTATTCTGATCAATACAATGTTTAAAGACCATTCCAAAGGACTCATGATGGAAAAATAGCGTCCACCTCCAGAGAGAGAACTGATGAACTCCAAGTGCAAATTCAAGTATAATTTTTTTCACTTTCTTTTTTTGTGATATGGCTAATATGAAAATATCTTTTGCATTATATCACACATATAATTGGCATCATTTCTTGTTTTCTCAGTAGGTGGGGGAGGGCAGGGAGGGAGAGAGAGAATTTGGAACTCAAAATTTAAAAAGAAAAGAATGTTTTAAAAATAAATAATTTTTTTAAAAAAGAACTGGGGATACAAATAGAAAAAGTTAGAGTAATCCTTACTCTGAAGCTCTAATTGGGAGAAATAATACATAAAAATAAATTCACCTTCAAGGCATATGGAAAAGTCTAGAAGTTCTAAGGGTATAGCAATGAGGTAGATTGCAAGGCCAGGGTCCCTTAGGTTAAGTAAATAGGTCAGATGAAAGTACAAGGGGACTGCAGGTCATAAGAAAAGAACAGATGGTAAGGTCAAGAGGCTCTCTATCTCTTCAGAAGGAATCACCCAAGTCCTATGAAGAGTCAAACAGGCAATGAGGAAGGGCATCCCCAATCAAGCTGGGTCTTTCCTCTGCCCAAATGTCACAGATGCTTTCTGGGGGTTTTGTGAGATAGGGTCATCACAGCCCAGGCTGAAGCCAAGCAGGGCCAACCACTCCACCCAAAAGTGCGGTAGAGGACATAAATCCTGATTCAGCAGTTAATGCTGGTTAAATCAATAAGCCAAAGAAGTTACTGACTACTTATAGAGAATTATAGTGGATCTAGAGATACCCAAAAATCCGAATTAGGAGACAAAAACTCTAAAAACTATAAGCAAAGATTTAATATTTTTAAAAAGTTTTTATTGATATTTTCTGTTTCTTACATTACCAAAATATCCCAGGCATCTCTCCCCAAGAGTAATCACATATGACAAATATTTTTTAGAGATGGGGGAAAGTCAGAACAATTGATCAACAAAGAATAGGAGAAAGGACCAATATGTACAAAAAATTTTATAGCAGCTCTTCTTGTTATGGCAGAGAATTGGAAATAGAAGAAACGCCCATCAATTGGAGAATGGCTGAACAAGTTGTAGCATACGATTGTGATGGAATACTATTGTGCCATAAGAAATGACAAGCAGGATGGTCTCAGAAAAACCTAGGAAGACTTACATGAACTGATATAAAGTGAAGGGAGCAGAATCACAAGAACATCATATACAGTGACAGCAATATTGTAACAATAATCAACTATGAAAGACTTAACTACTCTGATCAAGACAATGATCCAAGACAATGCCAAAGGACTCATGACGAAAAATGTGATCCATCTCCAGAAAGAGATCTGATGAACTCTGAATGCAGATTGAAGCATATTTTTTCACTTTTTTATGTTGTTTGCTTTTTACTATTTTTTATTTTTGCAACATAGCTAATATGGAAACATGTTTTGCATGACTTCAGATTGTAATTGATATCATATTGCTTGCCATCTCAATGGGGGAGGGACAAGAGGGAGGGAGAAAATTTGGAACTCAAATTTTTTTAATGGATGTTAAAGAAGAAAGGAAAAAGGAAGGAAGGAAGGAAGGAAGGAAGGAAGGAAGGAAGGAAGGAAGGAAGGAAGGAAGGAAGGAAGGAAGGAAGGAAGGAAGGAAGGAAGGAACAATTATACAATACACTGAAAAATTCTGAAAACACATGTAATGTGCAACACTTGTGAACCTCCCACCTCCATGAAGGGGTAGGTTGAAGGTGTCTTCTCATATCTCTTTGAGTCCTTCTTAATCTTTATAATTTTGTTTCATTTACTTTGGGGTTTTGTAGCATACTACTGTTCTTTCTATTTACATTGTTGTAATTACTATGTATACTGTTTTCTTGGCTCTGCTGACTTCATTCTACATTGGTTCAAATAGATCTACTCATGTTTTTCTATGTTCATCACATTTATCTTTTCTTACAGCATGATAATATTCCGTCATATTTATGTATCACAACTGTTTAACCATTCTCCAGTTGATAGATATCAACTACTTTGTTTCTAATTCTTAGCTGTCACTAAAAAGAAAAGCTGCTTTAAATATTTGGGAGTAAATGGTAACTTTTTTTTATCAAAGTCTTTCTTGGTGTGTAAGTCCAGTAATGGAGTTTGTGGTTCAAAGAGCTTTTATTTTGTTTACATTATTTATCTTTATTTACACTATTACACACTTTATTTACTTTATTACATTTTATTTACTTTATTTGCATAATTCCAAATTGCTTTCCAAAACGGTTGTACTGCTTCACAGCTCTGCCAACAATGTATATCTTCCCACAACCCCTCCAACAATGACTACATATATCTACACATAAATTGTTTATATATCTTGAATTTTTGTTGTTGAGTGATTTTCAGTCATATCCAACTCTTTGTTACTTCATTTGAGGTTTTCTTGGCTGAAGTGGTTTACCGTTTCCTTCTCTAGCTCATTTTACAGATGGGGAAACTGAGGCAAACAGGATGAAGTGACTTGCCCAGGGTCACAAAGCTAATAAGTGTCTAAGGCTGTATTTGAACTCAGGACCTCTATTGTATACCCATTGCATATGATACTCACTTTTAGTTTTAGATATATTTTAATGATATTAAAAAGATCCCTCTATGATTATACTTTGTAGGGCTTTTAACATAAAGGAGTGTTATTGTTTGTCAAAGGCTTTTTCTGCATATATTGAGATGATCATGTGGTTTTGGATGTTTTGGTTTTTAGTATAATTAATTATATTGTTTGTTTTCCTAATGTTGAACCATCATTGCATCCTTGGCATAAATCCCATTTTATTGTAAGGAATGATTTTTTGGCTAGTGTGTTTGATATGATTTTGTTTAAAATTTTTGAGCCAATGATCATTAGTGATAAGGGTGTATAGTTTTCTTCTTATGCTTTATCTTTCCATAGTTTAGGAATATTAGTTTAGTTTATATTTGTCTCATAAAAAGATTCTGGCACAGTGACTTCTTTCTCAGTTTTTGAGAAAAATTTGTGAAGTGTGGGTATTAACTATGCTTTAAAAGTTTGATAGAATTCTCCTGTGAATCCATTAGGAACAAGAGTTTTTATGTTTTATTTTCTTATCCATTGTGTCATTCTTTTTCATTTTTTTGGATTGTCTGATTCATTCATATTTAAAATTATAAGAATTAGTCTCTAAAACTGTCATCTGTCTCTAAAATTGAGGCTTTTTTTAGGTCATGATTTTTCTTCCCTCTTCTGCTGTAAACATAGTATTATATGTTCCTTCAGTTATTTTAATCTTTTTTAAGATGTCCTTGTTCCCACTAGCTCTCTTGTCCTCATCCCTGATCCCCTCTTGTTTGTTATTTTCCTTTTGGAGTTTTGTTTATTAGTTCCTCTTTCTCTCTTGCTTTTACCTGGTTATATGTTTCCTATCTTTTTTTCCTCTAAGTTTAAATAAATTCCCCTTTCCTCTCCTTCCCTTCAGCTAGTCCTATTAGTTTTTGATTTTCATTTTTAGCCCCCTTCCAAAAAAGAATTTTTCTCACTCTCTTCATTATCCATATTCTTTTTCTGTTTATCCTAGACCCTCATTCTCTGATTCATGATTCCTATAATCATCCGATCTCTCTTTTTCTCTGTATTCTCTATACAATCAGAGCTTCCAGGGTATCTGTGCTAGGCTCTACTCTCTAGCTGCTTTCTGCCACTGACTTGTAGGGCTTACCCTATGGATTCTCCTTTTCCATCGTGCCTCACTCTCAGAACAATGCCAGTTACCGCAAGTGTTGGAAAGGATATTGCCCTATGTTAGGGCTCCCCGCACACACTGTTCTATACTCTTTCTGGTTAATCTTTTCTTTCTGTGTTTGCCTGGAAATTTCCCTGTCTCTATGCTCTCACACTCCTTCAGATGCCACTGGCCCACAGTGGCTTCAATTCCCTGTCTTCCAGAACAAGTAGACTTTTCAGGCATCAAACTTCCAGACCTCATCCAGCATAAGGTCTTCCTCTCTATTCACTCACAAGAGCATTCATCAGTGGAAACCCCTCCCACCTTCAAAGTAAGGCCTCATTCTTTCCTCCACTCTTTTCAATCTTTGCTGTTAAAGGAACCTGATTAAAGAAAACAGCATCCTGCAGAGTGAAGAACTAGCAGGACTTGTCTGCATTTCCTGGAAGTTCTTCAATGAGCTCTGTAACAAGATGCTGAATGGACAACCCAAAGAGCTCTGCAGTTCCTAGATTAATGGAACTAGTTATCATTACGATAGTGCAATACTTTCTCAGCAATCTTTTTAAGGATGACTGTCAAATAAAATAGCTTATCACTATTTCATCACTTTGAGGTTAGAGCAGTAGAAGATTCAATAGCAGGAGACTGATGATGGCCAGAAGGGGAGCAGTTAGCAAGGAAGTGGTTTTGTGAGGTACAGATTATTTATGAAAAGACCAAGGACATGTTTGTTCAGAGCTTGCACTTCAGAGCTATGAGTTGTCCCAAGCACATGGGTTGTCCTCACTCATGTGTGTCTCTGCTAGGTTTCTTTAAATATATGCCCTCTCTCTTCCATGGAAGCTCTGTGCGTTGGTGGGAGAATGCATCCTAGGTTTAGGGGTTAACTGTAATGGATAGATTGTCACTGAATTGTTTATATTTAGTAACCGTAATGTATTGATTATTATTTGTTTTACCTCATTGTTAAATAAATGTTTTATGTTTGAGAGTTCAGTGTCATCATTGTGAATTACTGATTTTGTACAGCTGGGAAGCATGCTGGTTGGGGCTTGGCTGCCACAGTGGAGAGAAGGTAGGGTGTATATGCCCCCTACAACGGCGGTGTCTCCTAGAACCTTAAGAGAGTTTGAATTATAACCGCACTAATGATCCTTCTTTAGAGGTCAAGACTTGCCAGTGTAAAGGCAAGTTGGGGTAAATAAACAAGACCAGAGAGAGAGAATAGGTGAGTGACTATGAGGGCCATGCCATGTATCCATTACTATATGATTTGAAGTAATGAAAATACCAAAGGCTTGCAGGCTACTCAAAAGTTTTACGTTTCTATGAAGGCACTTGAACATGATGAACACCAAACAATAAGACGAACGTGCATGCGCGTGTGCGCGCGCGCGCACACACACACACACACACAATGAAATTGACTATATCTTAAGAGAGAGGAAATTACTTTTTATGATGTGAGTGTCATACATCAATCAGCGTTCTTCAGTAAGACCAACATTTTTTTCTAGGTCTTTTAATAACTTTGTGGTATCAATCAGGTTTTTCATCTGTGGCATCAGGTTTTTCACCCTCTCAGTAGCAGAGTGTATTATTATTGCTAATTATTATTCAAAGGGCAATGGATAAAATGCCTGCTGAGTGAAAGCAGACCACAGCACACGTTGGAGGCAGCATTAACACCAGCATTTTTAGGTCAGGTCGATCCTGAGGTAAAATGAGGCATTCACAAGTCAATTCACAACCGACAAAAAGGAGATTTACTGTGCCCTAACATGGTGAGGATATACAACAAGGATCCAGCGGCACTTCTTTGTAGTTCAGGGAGACAGAACCCTGCTACCTTCTCACAGAAACACTTCTGGTCAGAGGTTAGCAGGGTCTGGTGACTTGTGTGGTCTCGGGCACCAAGCAAGACGGAGAGACCTAAACTCCACACGGCTGAAACTCTTTAATATGTGAGAAAGAAGCTTCCTCAAGGAAGCTGAAGTCAGTCAGGTCCTGTGGACAGTTTGGTCTCCTTTTAGTGAAAACCAATACATGTCACAGGAGAGAAGGAAGAAGGGCTTTGTAAGCAGCAGGGAAATGGTGGCATATTACTAGAAATGACTTGTGCACAAGAAGTAGTGGAAAGAGATGGAATGAGTATTTATTAAGCACCTACTACATGCCAAGCATTATGCTAGAAACTTTACAAAAATTATCTCATTTGGAATAGCACAAAAAACACCATCAAGGAACTAAATACCTTGGAACAATTGCGAATTGACACTCCACCAAAAATCAACAATCACTCACTAATGATATAGTTTATATGGCATTTTAAGGTTTGCAAAGAACTTTTTGGAAGAACTTTACATGTGTCATCTCATGTGATCCTTACAACAGCCCTTTGAGACAAGTGCTGTTATCATCCCCATTTTACAGAGTAGGAAACTGAGGCAAACAGAGGTTAAGTGACATCACAGATTTAGAGCTGGGAGGAACCTTAGAGGCCTTGGTCCAAGCCCTGCATTTTACATCTGAGGATACTAATGCTCAAAGAATTTAAATAACTTGCCCAAGCTCACAGAGATAAGCAAGTGACAAAGCTGGTATTTGAACCCAGGTGCTCTGATTCCAAGTCCCATGCTGCTTGACACCTTACACAGCTAGTAACAATACAAGGACACTCTCAAGGTCTCTCTTAAGAACTTTGGAATTGATTGTGTGACATGGGAGACACTGGCACAGGACCACTCTGCCTGGCATGCCCACATCAGAGAAGGTGTTGTGCTCTATGAGCAAAGCAGATTTAAAGTAGCTCAAAAGAAACATGAGATGTGCAGATTTAGAGAATCCACCCCAAATGTTCACACGGACTATTTGTGCCTGTCCTGTGGTAGAGCATTCCAAGCTCATATTGGTCTGATCAGATATACTGTAACTTAACTCCAACATAGTGATGTCATTTGGGTCCTCTTGAAGAACGAAGGACAACAACCAACACACACTTATATACATACACACACATATTTATGTATATGTATGCATATATAACTAATAGCCATTCCATATAGTCAAAGGATATGAACAAATAATTCTCAAAAGAAAAACTGCAAAATATTCACAACCACTAAAAAAAAGTTCCAAATCACTAATAAGAGAAATGCAAAGCAAAACAACATTGAGGTTTTACTTCATACTCTGAAAACTGGCAAAAATGACCCCCAAAATGGCAACAGTTAATGTTGGAAGAGTTGTGGAAAGATAGGTATGCTAACACATCATTGATGGAGCTGTGAAGTGGTACAACCATTTTGGAAAGCAATTGGAATTATGCAAATACAGTGAATAAATTGGCATACCCTTTGAACCAGAAACTCCATTACTGGACTTATACCACAAGGGAGTCACTGATAAAGAAAAGTCCCCATATATCCTGAAATATTTATAACATCACTTTTTGTGATAGCTAAGAATTAGAAACAAAGTAGATGTCTATCAAATGAGGAATGACTAAACAAACTGTAGTACGTGAATGCAATGGAATATTACTGTGCTGTAAGAAATCATGTGTGGGATGAATACAGAGAAGCATGGAAAGATCTATATGAACTGATGCAAAGTGAAGCAAGCAGAGCTAAGAAAACAATATACACAGTAACTACAACAATGTAAATGGAAAGAACTACACAACAAAAAAAAAAATCAAAAGTAAGCATAACAAAATTATAAAGACCAAGGGAGACTCAAAAGAAGACACATGAGAAGACACCCCTCAACCTACCCTTTCATAGAATTTGGAGGTCTACAAGTGTTATACATTGCACATGCTTTTGGACTTTTTCAATATATCGATCAATTGTGCTGACTATTTTTCTTCTCTAAAAAAATACTATTTGCCATATTGGATGGTTCTCTGGGAAGGGAAGGGGGAGGAATACATGGAATACTATCATGATGTAAAAAACAGAAAGCATCAATAAAAATGTATTTTTTAACTTGTTTTGATTGGTTGCAGAGATAACCAATACTGGACAAAAGTTGCAAAGTGACTGTTTTAGGTTTGATGGAAGGTAAAACTTCTTACCAATTAGAGTAGTCCTAAAGTAGAATTTCACAGGGTTGTGAGTAAAACTTCACAGGGTTGTGGTGAGGATCAAATGAGATAACATTTGTTTTAAAAAGCACCTAGCACAGTGCCTGGCACATAGCAGATGCTTATTCTCTTCCCTTCCTGATTTAGAAAGTAAGATCATTAACGCATATCACTTATGATTGGGATAGTTACTAGGAGAAAATTTAATTAATTCTGTAACAATAACTGGGCATTTATATAAGCACTTTAAAGCTTCCAAATGCTCAAAGCATCATTATGACAGACACTGGCCTAAGAATCATAGTCTCAGAGGTGCTGGTGTGGAGTTTAGACCTAAACCTAAAATTATCACTTGCTGCTTTTGTCTAGTGCTCATAACTTCTACAGACAATCAGAAAAAGTAATTTTTTTAAATAAATTTTTATTGATATTGTCCAAGCCTTACCTGAAACAGGAATCCATACCAAGTCCAGCACCAATACAGTAAGCCCCAGGAGCAGTGAGGTCACCAGGGTGTCTAAGGAGCAGTGAACTGGCCCAGGCTGGAAAAAATTCAGCATCTCAATGCTTCTGTGATCATCAGTAGTGGGACTGGGCCCATGAGTGTCTAACCTTGCACTTGCAACTTGGCAAGATTGGGAAACCCAGTCCCTCCATCCTGTAAGAATATGATGTTCAGATTCTATCCGACTTGCTTGCAAAGAAAAACCTGACACCCCAGAAAACTGCCAGATGTAGATAACTACTTGTTAATAGCTGTCAACAATTATGAACATATGTATGCTGGTACCACTGTTTTATGTAACAAGCCTTCACATCAGGGCTTCTCTGATGTTGTTCTCACATCTTGAGGTCATGGCTTATTTGGAGGAGTTGTCTGACTTTATAGGTAAAATAACTTAAAATCCATAGGAAGAAAAAAGTTGAGCAGCTTAAAGATTTATGTTTATATCCAGCCAAAGCAATCTTAGAGATAATATAGCCAACACTTTTCAAACATTTTTGAAATGATAGCTCATGTGGCTAGAAGGTATGAAAGGTAGAAACCAAACAATTTCCTAAATACTGTAAAACAGGTCCCCCACCCCAAAGCTATCTATTAGCAAACAAACTTGAGACAACTCTTTCCAAAGGGAGATATGTCTCCACCTCAGACTCAAATTTCCTAACAAGCAGCACCACAAAGGCAGACTTTTAAGAGAAATAAGCATTTACTTTAAAAATTAAAGTTGGAGTGGGTTTGGGGATGTGTTTTGGTTTTTTTGTTTTTGTTTGTTTGTTTAGCAGATGCTGAAATAATCTTGAAAGAATCCTTGGCACTAGAAACTAAATAGCTTTCAAAGAGAAATAATTGTAGTTTTTTAAACTTAAACTTAAAATTCATTTTTTAAGCTTTTACATCACAGTCATTTTTTATCCTTACTTTGGTTCCCCCTGTCTTCATCAAGCCCTCCCTTGTAGCAAAGAAAAACCATCTGACTCAGCAAGCCAGCTGAGGATATGCTCATCATCAGCTCAGGATATGCTACATTCACCACACTTCTACTTTTATATGTATTTCATCATCTGTCCTTGGAAACAAAGGATAGTATGGTTTAATGGCTCAGTAGAAAGAGTGCTAGATTTTTGGTCAGAGGACCTAAGGTCAAATCCCACCTTTATGACTTTAATATACTTTCTATCTTTATGACCTTGGGAAATTCCCTTAACCTCTCCTGAGACATGGTTTCCTCATCTTTAAAATGAGGGAGACTGGGTGACCTCTAAGGTCCCCTCCGTCTCTGTCTATGAACTCATGAAACTTTTTTAAAAAATAATTCAATTCAATAAACATTTATTATGTGCTAGGCTTTGGGGATACAAAAAGAAACAAAAGGCAGTCCTGCCCTCAAGGAGTTTGCAATGTAATGGATTATAAAGGGATTAAAATAAATACATAAATAAATGCAAGGTAATTTTGTGTAGGGGAAGGGAACTAGCCTAGGAGGATCAGGAAAGAGAGCATATAAAAGGTAGAATTTGAGCTGAAAAATAAGGGATTCTAAGAAGCAAAAATTTGGGAGGAGTATATTCCAAGCATGGGGGTCAATCAGTACAAAGGCACAGAGATGCGACATGGAGCATCATATTTGAGGAACAGCAAGAAGTGTAAGGTACATCCACTTTATTTTATGTCCAACATCCAAATGTCCAATAGGCAGCTGAATTTACAAAACTGAAGCTCAGGAGAGAGACTAAAAATGATGAGGGTACAGTCTATGGGAACCCTCTTGAACCTGGAGTACAGTCTCTGGGAACCCCCTTGAACTCTTCTTGAATCTTCCCACTTGGTCTGGCTAGTTTCCATCCTTGATCTTACCAAAGTGTCTGCCCAAATCTGTTACCTTTAAACTAGCCTAGCCCCTCCGTTGTCTAGCTAGTTTCCACCCTTGATCTTGTCAAAGTGTCTATGCCCAAATCTTTTACCGTTAAACTAGCCTAGCCCTACAAGGTCTTGTTATCTCCTGGTAGCCTTCAACTACTTTCCACCCTTAATCCCATTTTCTTGGTTCCTGGAGTCTGACCTGATCCCAGTCCCATCAGTCTCCTCCTTAGACTCCTCCTCAAGACCCTCCCTAAACCCCTCCTCCCATCACCCCAGGACCACCCTATATCCCTCCTACAATCTTTGTGTACATAAATCTCATCCTGTCTCCATGAAGGTGCTCAGGTTCAATCTAGTTCGGCTCAGACTGAATCTGGCCCGCTTGTGAAAACAGGCATCACAAAGGGTGGGATTATGGCAAACCCATTATTAAAACTTTGTCTTTTTCCTTGGCTGAGAAGGCTTGGGTCAAATTCTTTTGGCAGGACCCAGCAAGTCTGTATTTTGGGGTCTCGAGCACCCCTCAACCCTAAACCTCATCGAAACCACAAATGTAGTTCTGGGAATTATCAGCATAGAGATGACAATTAAAACGGAGCATATGCTATCACCAAGTATTAGAGTATAGAGAAAAGGGGTGAGGACTTAGGAAAGAACCTTGGGTGACAGCCATAGTGAGGGAGCATGATGTGGATGATGAATCAGCGAAGGAGAATGAGGCAAGGTCAGACAAGTAGGAAGAGAAGTGAGAGAGAGCAATGTCAGAAAAACCCAGAGGGGAGAAAACATCAATGAGAGGTTGGCCAATAGTGTCAAACGCTTCAGAGACGTTGAGAAGGATGAGGACTGAGAAAAGGGTGTCAGATTTGGCAATTAAGAGGTCAATGGTAACTTTGGAGAGAGCGGCTTGAATGATGAGATTGGAAGCCAGACCGCAAAAGGCTGAGAAACAAGTGATGTGAGAGGAGGTTGATAGCTCCTTCCAGGAATTCGACTGAGAAAAAAAGAAGAGATTTAAGACGATAACTTGAGGGGATAAGAGGATCTAGTGAGCGTGTGTGTGTGTGTGTGTGTGTGTGTGTGTAGGTAGGTATTTAGGTAGGTAGGTAGGTGGTAGGGAAGGAGTCATTATATAGGATGAGATTAAAGAGGAGTAAGAAAAACAATTATGAAGATAATCGCCTAGAGAAGTCAGGCATGTGATCAAAAGTACATGAGCTAATATGGAAATGTGTTTTACATGATTGCACATATATAACCTATTTCAGATTGCTTTCAATTTTAGGGAGGGAGGGAGAAAAACTTGAAAAAAATTTTAATGAACATTAAAAATTGTCTTTACATGTAATTGGAAAAAACAAAATAGAGTAAATTTAGACAGGTTATCCTTGGCAAGGAAAGACTGGAATAAAGGAAGAGAGAATGGAGATAATCACATAGGATTTCAAGATGTATAAGATCTGGGGGAACAAAAGGACCTAAAGTGAATGGTATCTATTTTTTCCAAGAAGGTAGGGATGGGGCTTAGTGTAGGAGGAAGGTGGTGGTGGTTGTTGTTGTTGTGCTGTCCTTTGTTGATGACATGATGACCTGACTTGCAGTTGAATTTGATTTGAGTAAGGGAGAACTGTGCCAAGTCACCAGCCTTACTTTCTCCTCCAGAGCCATCTGGGTCCAGTGGTCTAATATTCACCAGAATGACTGGAGATGACCCAGGATGCAATGGGAAACCGTGCCCCTTTTAGGCTAGGGCCTTTTCATGTACTCATTTAGAGTGAGGTAATGCCCATTCAGTGAATAGGCCTTCTAAAGAAGTGAGTCAAGGGATGTCCCCTTTTAATTAGAAAAAAAGAAAAAAAATCAAGCTGGGAGGTAAAGACCCTCAGGGTTGCTGTTCCAAAGAGAAACAGTTACCACTGACATTCACTCTGAGCCAGGAGGACCCAAAATACAGTCATTTAGTGGAGCTTGGGCAGGGACCTATTGTGGTTCAATGTATGAGCTTCAGAAGAAAAAGGAAGGTTTGGAATAGCCCTTGTAGAAGGAGAATCTGCCTTTTGCTCTCACTAAGACTGACCGTACCTCAGCCCTTCCTTACTTTATTCGGAATATCATACCTCTTCTGATTTCACTTGCTTTCCTACAAGTCAGAATCTGCCATTTCAAGAAGGCTTTTTACAAGCAACCTAGAAACCCGCCTTCATCACAGAGATGATTGTAGGTATTGGATAATCATTATTCAGTCTCATTTCCAATTGTAGCAAGTAGGCTTCAGTTGAATCTCCCTGAGCTCCACCTAGAATAGAAAAGAACAAATCCAGAAACTATGGACTGCAGTTTGTTTCTTGGGGCCCCTTGTCCTTGAAGGGAGAAGGATCCAAGGCCATTCCCCTCAGAGCACTGTCCCTTACCAATCACCCCCAGCAAAGGAGTCAAACCACCACAATGAATGAAAAAAAATGACAAAGAGATTTGTGCAAGGCTAACTCAGGCCTTTTTTGAGGATGTCCCCAGTTCCAACTATGCATCCAATTGAATGAGGCTTCTCCTAATCACGTAGTAGCAAACTGGAAGGATGTCTATGTATATTCCATAATCTTTATAAGGCGTTTCATCACTCTCCTAGAATCATACTCCCTAGCCTCTCTGTACAGGGAGATGCCACAAGAAGCTCTCTGTACACTCCCCCTCACATGATCATTAGACAACTGAACCTAGTCACTTAGTAATTGAAGTTTACCATGAGAGGGAATATTCATAGTTTTCCATATTTCACATTAGAAACTATTGAATGTTCAAGACAACAAAATGAAATGTCAACCTGCACATAGAATCAGAACCAAAGGAACCTTAGGGGACATCTTGTCCAACCCTCTCATTTTACAGAGGATGAGAAAAAAAAGACCTAAGGAATTGACTTGTTCAAGTTCAGATAGGAAGTAAATTGTGGAATTAGGATTTGAACCCACATCTTCTCATTCCAAATACATTCTAAGTATAAATAGTGTGTAGGATGCTGAGTTGAGTAAAATATAGAGTACCAGATACAGATCTGTGAAAGCAAGAGGATCCCCACTGCTATTATTTCTTAATACAATGGAAAGGTACAACCCAGAGGATTGGACTGAGAAATGGGTATCTATAATTCATCTATAATTAATTGCTTGTTTCCACCCAAAGCAAGCAATACAGTGAATTAGAAAGAGATCTGGATTTGGAATCAGAAGGATCTGGCTTTGAATACTAATTCCAAGATTTTGCAATTGTGTGTCCTTGGGCCAGTCACTTAACCTTCCTTGAACCTCAGTTTCCTTCTCTATGAAATGGAAATTATGATATTGTTCTACCTATCACACAGTTGTGAAGGAAGTGCTTTGTACAGCTTACAGCTATATGCATTGGAGTTATAACTGAAGGCTCATCCACTCCCATTTTATAGGAGTGGAAGGAGATGAGATTTAGAGGGTGAAAATCTGTTGGTAGCTGAAATGCTTGGCTTCTAACAAGGAGACATTCTGAGGTTCCAGGACAAAGATATAAAGTTCAGGACTACAGTACAGTTAGCTGGTTCAGTATCTCCCCACAAGCAGAAGATGGAGCCAAAGTTAAGCAAAATGTCGTTGTCCATGGACACTCAATGACTTCTATTCCAGTGGCTTGTATCTTAGCCTCTGCTCCTAACTACTCACTGACTCCCCCCTTTCTCATCTTTGGGCTCTATTTTCGGTGCAACATTTCTCTCTATAGCTCACCTCTCAAGCTGTCACTCAGCCTTCTCCTACCTCTCAAGCTACATCTCCAGGTATACTCTGTCCTGGACTCCCTCAAGATGCTACCTTTACCCCACCATTAATCCAACTTCTACCTTCTTGTGATATTTCCCAGGATCCCTCTTGAGTTACTCTGACTGATAGCCTACTCCACCATCCACCAGGCCATATCTCTGTCTCTGTCTCTGTCCCTCTCTGTCCCCCTCTGTCTCTGTCTATCCATCTCTCTCTCTCTCTCTCTCACCCTCTTTCCCTCCCTCCCTCCTTCCCTCTCTCTCCCAGAATTTCTAGCTGAGCTGATTCTTGTTAACCTGAGGACATACCCCAGAATCTGAACATATATAAGAGGTAAACAGCCTCTATTCAATTAGTGGAACTTGCCCATCCCCCAGGTACTGTTAATAGAGCCAAGCCATCCCAGCCAAGAAGTCAAGGTGATTAAGGGTGCTGGCACATAGCCAGCTGAAAGAAATTTCACTTACATTACAGCTGATGCCAGGTCCTCATCAACTATTAACGCTGCCAAAAAAAAAAAAACAAAACCAGCTACCCTAGAACTATACCAATCATATCTTCTAGTTCTAGCTCTTCTAATACTGGCAATCTGATTGCCTGCCCCTATTCTACACACACACACACACACACACACACACACACATTCCCTTTGGCTTCCTCTGAGATTTCACTCCTGTAATTTCAGTCTCTTTCTCTAATGGCTCTTTCTTCTTGATCTTCAAAACAATCAGGTCTCTCTCCTTTCAGAAGAAAAAATATATCCTTCCCTCAGGTCTGTTACCCCTTAAAGTTACCATATAATCTTTCTCCTCCCTTTCACTATCAGATTTCTTACAGACACCATTGCCTTACCACCATCACCACCCCCTCCTTAATGCTTCCCCACCAAAATTGGTTTTTCTAGGATTAGCACTCACCTCTTTGTTGCCCTATCCAGTGACCTTTTCTTAATCATCCTTCTTGATCTCTTCAAATCATTTCCACACTATTGACCTCTCCCTGCTTCTCGAGATTGTCCTGCCTTTGTCTTCCATGACATTTCAGTCTTCTGATACTACTGCTACTGCCTCCTTGATAGGTCTCCCTTTTTCCTTCATTGATTTCCCTTCCTACCTCTACCTTCCATATGTAGGAACACCACAGAGCTCTATGCTCAGCCCCATTTTCTTCTCTCTCTACACCCCCTTGTTGATTTTATCCATATCTACAACTTGAGTTACTATCACTAGGTTCTGATTCCAGTCCTAACCTCTGTCCTGAATGGAAGACCTTCCTCCATTTCTAACTATTCAAGAAACATGTCTGCACTAATGTCCCACAAGCACACCAAACTAAACATGTGCAACACCAAATTCACCACCACTTCCTAAAAATCTTATCTTCCTTTACATTTTCCTATTCCAATGGTACCTTTGGGCTTGAAACATGAGTCATCTTTAGATCCTTATTCCCCTCCATAGAATCAATCACTTGATACTTCCTGTCAATTCTCCCTTTGCCCCTTGCAATATTTCTTGGATCCATCACCTCCTTCACATTCCCACCACTATGACCCTAGTTCGGGCTCATATTACCTCTTCCCCTTCAAGGGTGAGGAACCTCAAGGCCATGGGTAGCCCTCTAGGTCCTCAAGTGCAGTCCTTTGACTGAATCCAAACATCACAGAACAAATCCTTTTATTAAGGGTTCCCACCCCTGCCTAGATTATAGTAAGCCCTTTTTCATGGGTCTCACCACTTCCTGTCTTCCACCTAACCTATCCTACATATTACTGTTAAATTATTCTTCATAATGCATAGGTCAGCTCAGAAGCCTTTAGTGGATCTTTGTTGTCCTAATGGATATGGTCTGAACACCTAAATTTGGCATCTAAGACATTCCATGACCTGACCCTAACCTACTTTTCTAGTCATATCCTGGAGGTATACTGATAAACTGGCTCTTGGGAGGGGAGGGAATATATGTATTCACCCATTTCATGAACAGATATATGAAACCTAAATTATTGTCATAACCAGAGATGTGCTGTAACTAGCTCATACTAGCTCATAAGAACTACTTGTTAAATTCTCAGGGTCAGCATTTACACCTCAGAAATCAGCAGATAGAGGTTTGATTTTCTTTTTTTTTTTAATTGTCTTACGAAACTTAGGAGACTTAGGAAAGTAATGCAGAAAAAGTGTATCTTATGTACATTTTTTTTTCAGATAACTAGTTGTTAAACATTTAGCAGAACACTCCTACCTATAATTCTATTTATCTTAGAGTGACTTGGTGAATATTCTGTTGATTGAATTTAATTTAAGAGAGAAGTACAAGGTAGATTCCTGACTCTGGGCTCTCCAAGCCCATACACACTGTAAATTAGCCAAGAGGTATGTTATCACTCATTCTATTTTGAGTATAATTCCACATTTACTCTTTCAGCTACAGGTGGCTCATGTCTAAGGGAGGGACAGGCATTACATTTCTGCAATACTGAATTTTAGTGTAAAAAGGAGTTTTATATTTAAAAAAGAAAACATGCTAAACTTTACTAGTACAGTTTGCAGAGAGAGCAAACAAAACATCCATTTCTGCTCTACAGCATCATTCCACAAATTAGAGAAGAGTGAACTGGCATACACTCAGGGAAATTGTCCAGTATTTTCATGGGTTCCCAAGGAACTCACTACCACAAAAGCCCACAATTTTAAGACCAAGTTGTTGTGCGGAGGGCAGGGGGGAGGGGGAGGAGGTGTTACTGTTGATGCAATCTTTTTAAAAAATTTTTTAAATTTATTTTTAACATTCACTTTTTAAAATTTTGAGTTCCAAATTCTTTCCCTGCTTCTCGCCCTTCCCGTAACCATTGGGAAGGCAAGCAATATATCAATTATATATGTGAAGTCATACAAAATATATTTCCATATTAGCCATATTGCAAAAAAAAAAAGCAAGAAAAATAAAGAAAGTGAAAAAAATATATGCTTCAGTTTGGAGTCAGAGTCCATCAGTTCTCTCTCTGGAGGTAGATAGCAGTTTTTGATGAAGTAATCTTGACTAAAAATCACCTAACTCCACAATTTCAGAATGATTAGAATTATTTCAGGTAATTCAAAAGATGGTGGCAAAGTAGGTGTAAGTGTGTGGCAATGATGACTTAGGCACTAGAAATGAAATAAAAGATCTCATCAAGGTCAACCACCATAAGATGAGGTAAGACAGGGATAGAAAGGGATGTTCAACAATGTTTTCCACAAAATATTAAAAAAAAAACTCTAGAAAAAAGCAGCTAGGTGGTGCGGTAGATAAATCACTGGCTTAGAATCAGGAAGACCTGAGTTTGCATTCTGACTCAGGCACTTATTGGTTGTGTTACCCCTGGCAAGTTACTTAATACTTTCTCAGACTCAGTTTCCTGATCTGTAAAATAGGGATTAATAATAGCACCTTCATCAAAGGGTTGTTAAATGAGATACTGAAATACTATATATAAAGTTCTTTGCAAATCTTAAAAAACTATTTAAATGCTAACTGTTATTAGTTATATTAAGAAAGCCCTCCAGTAGGTCACATAGATCTTCTATGGAGAATTTACAGAAGGACATGTACAAGATTTACTAAGAAGGCATAGATGGGCTGAATTGTGCACTGGCAGAGGAAATATTCAAATCAATGAAACCATGACTCCCTCAAAGCAACTACATGTACTTGTATTGCATACCACGGAAAGCAATCAGAGACCGTTTTTACATTAGTGATGGTGATGCACTTACATCATCCAGGGGAAAAGCCAAGCTGGGTAGTAGTAGAAGTAGTAGAAGAAAATGAGGGGAGTTGGGGGTGGGGGGAGCGGTGTGTGGAGAGAGACCTGTGATTTCATCTGCAGCAGAGATGTCCTCCATCGCAAATCAGCAGCTCTTCTGTAATTTAGTCCTCATGAGTTGCCTGGTGATACAATGATCTAAGACAGTGCCAAAAAACCTCATGATGGAAAATGCTATCCACATCCAGAAAGAGAACTATGGAGTCTGAATGCAGACCGAAGCATACTCTTTTCTTTTTTTCCTTTCTCATGGTTTTTCCCTTTTGTTCTGATTCTTCTTTCACAACATGGATAATGTGGAAATATTTTAATATGATTGTACATGTATAGCCTACATCAGACTGCATGCCATCTTGGGGAGGGGGGAGGGGAGAAGGGGAAAGAATTAGAACTCAAAATCTTATAAAAGTGAAGGTTGAAAACTAAAAATTAATTAATCAACTTTAGAAAAATAAATAGTTGCGTGGTGACCCTAAGAAATTATCACTTGCCCATGGTCAGCTTGAACTCAGGTCTTCCTAAATCCAGGGTCCACTCTCTATCCTTTGTGCCTTCTCAAGAAAGCTACAAACCTCAAATTAAAATTCCATAAATTTTCCTTTTTTTGTTATTTTGTTTTTATTATGAATTTAACAATCACAGATACAAACACTCTAATACACAACTATAAAAATTTTATGTACAGCTTGTTTTTAAAAATATATATTAAATTTTACAAGGTAGTAACCAAAAAAACCAGTAATGTGGAACATACACACATGCACACACACATACACACACAAAGGATTGCAGTGAGGTAGTAAATATTCACACTCAAGCACAAGATTACACAATTCTGAACTGGAAAGAGACCTTAAAGCTCACCCAATCCAACCCCCTCATTTTATAGAGGAAGAAAATGAGACCCAGAGAATGGTAATGATTTGTCCAAGGTCACACAGTTAATAAGTGGCCAAGAAGGGATTGCAACCCAGGTCCTCTGACATGTGATTAAACGAAGACTTGATATGTTCCATGAAGACACATACCTCCTTGGCAATCAAGGATTACAATGACTTCTTCAAGACCATGTGTCATCTCATTATATGAGAGACAACCTGGTGTAGTAGTAGTAGATGTTCATACTTACATAGCACCTTAAAATTTGTGAAACACTTTACACTCATTATTTCCACTGAAAGGCAGGCTATACCTGAATTCAAGACTCAATTTCAAATCCTTCCTCTAACACTTACTGCGTGGCCATGGGCAAAGTCACTTAATCACTCCAGGCCTCTGTTTCCTCATATGTAAAATGAGGGGGTTTAACCAGATAGCCTCTAAAATCCCTTTTGATTCAAAATCTATAATTCTATGATCATCTCTGAGACTCAGTTATCTCACGTATAAAATAAGAAGGTTCAAGAAGAAGGCCTTTAAGGCCCTTTCTGATCCTAAATCTATGATCCTCTGATCATTCAGCCAGGTAGCTGGAGTTTGAAACCACCTCAGTCACTTACTAGGTGCAGGACTCTGTGCAAGTCAATTATCCTCACGGAGTCCCAGGTTCACCTGTCGAATGCAGGCAATGATCATTGCAGCCTTTCCATGACACTGCTATTGTAAGGAACAAATGAGATAAAGTACATGAAGCTCTTTACAAACCTCAAAGTGCTATAGGGGTCAGTTGTTATTATATTGTGTTTTAGGGCAAAGTTTCTCATTTACTATTCAGTGTACAGTTTCTCCTAAGCCTGGAGGCACATTTCTGAACTGTGGACATCCTATAGTGAAAAGCATTTGAAAACCCTATGTGGAAAATACGTAATTTGGAGAAAAGATAGATTCATGGAGAACTTTCCATGGAGGGTCACCACCTGGAATGCTCACCTCTTTCTCCATCTCCTTAAATATACTAATCAAGCCCCACCTCCTCCAAGAAAGCCTTCCTTAATTTCCTCCAGCCAGATTGGTTCTCTTCTGAGCTCTTATATCAATTTGTTCTTTTGAATGTGCTTACCTTATTCAACCTTGTATTATAGTTATTTGTGGCTATCCCTTATTGCCTAATAAATTATTAGCTCCATGAAAATTAGTCAAAAATTAGTCCTAAAATCATCACAATCTTACAATGACTTGAGTGGATGACTAATTTGGGAGAAGGTAGTCAATCAATCAACATTTATTAAGTACCTTCTATGTGTCAGGCACTGTGCTAAGCTCCAGAAGCAGTCTTGATTTGGTTTATAGTAGCAAGGATATAGATTTCCTTATTATTTACTGTCCAAAAATATATAAAGTCCTTCTCCAATGCTGTGACATTTGATTCTCACAAGGTTATGCTAGCACCAGCAAGCCCCTAGTTGTCTGAGGACCAGCCTATTGGACATCCTCACGGAGTTCCAGGTTCAGAGTGCAGAGTGCGCCAGTCATTGGACAGGTGCAGAGAAGTTCATCACTAGAAGGCTGGCCCCTGAGCTGTGACATTTTTTGGCCAGAGCAAATAATGAAGACTTATTGATGAAGGTAGAGGAGCTATGTCATGTGCTTTAATGGAGTGATTGCCAAAGCCCAGGAAAATTCTCATCTTCTGAAATACTGAAGCATGCTGTTTAAGGAACCAGTATTGAACAAGATGATATGGTGTGTTTTTGTGCAAAGTTGTGGTTTGTGTGGTTAGTCCTTCATTCTCGAAGAGGACCATGACATCAGGGAGATGATGACATGACTTGCAATTGAATTTGATTTGAGTGAGGGAGGACTGTGCAAAGTCACCACCCTCACTTTCTCCTCCAGAGCCATCTGGGTCCAGTGACCAGACATCAATCAGGAAGACCGGAGATGGCCCAGGATGCAGTGGGACACCTTGACCTTTTTAAGCTAAGGTATTTTCAGGTTCTCACTTTGAGTGAGGCAATGCCCATTCAGTGAATAGGCTTCTTTAAGTGAGTCAAGAGATGCACCAATCAAAAAAAAAAAAATCAAACTGGGAAGACCCTCAGGGATGCTGGCCAAAAGAGAAACAGTTACTAGTTAAATTCACTCTGAGCCAAGAAGGCACAAAAAATAACCATTAAGTGGTGCTTGGGCCGGGGACCTACTGTTGTCCACTCAATGAGATCCAGAGTTTAAGGCTTGGTCTTTAAGAAAGAAATCTAGCCAGTAAACCCCAAGTTAACTAGGTAGGTTTCCGCCATGGCTATCAAAATTTACATTCCTTTGGGCAGGACACTGTCAGGGGAGGGAAGGGGAAGGGAGGGGAGGAGAGGAGAACAAAGAGGAGAGATTGTAGATTATAGACATGATGGTGAAGATTCCATGCCAATGGTTGTCTGTCCCAACTGAAGAATTCCTGAACACTCAAGATGCCAAAAGAAAGAATTATTGCATCAACAGAAGGGGCACTGGGCTGCACACCAGGGAGATGGATTCAAGTTCTGCTTACAACAGAGACTGGCTATCTGAATCTGGTTTGATCTAGTTTCCTTTCAGGAAGAAGAGTGGCAGGCACCTTCCCCTGGGCCATCTCCAGTTGTCCTGATTGATATCTGGCCAGTGGACCCAGATGGCTTTTGTGCAGAGTATTATAACCAGCGTCAGGCCATACCTGGATTGAAATCCTGGCTCAGCCATTTACTACTATGTGACTGGGAAAATCACTTAACTTCTCTGAGGCCCAGGTTTCTCATCAGCAAAGCAGAGATGATAATACCTCTGGAGTCTACCTCATAGGATGATGGTAAGGCTCAAAGGAGATGGCTAGAAACTATTTTGAAAACCAGAAGGTGCTACATCATTTTCAGCTGTAAATGTTGACAGTGCCACTGATTTGGGAGTGTGCTTTTCACATCTGTTCTATGCATGATTTCTCTTTGCCAAAAATGGAAACCCGGTTGGAAAGAACACCTTGTATAAAATCAATATGCTGCACTTTACTTCTACAATTGGTAGTATTAGCAAGAGGGAAAGAAAAAAAGTTCATGTCTGCTGATGGCGTTTCCTTATGACAAGCAGTGCCAGAAATTACCTGAAATCTTTCTGACAATTTCCAATCAAATCAATCAACACATGTTGACTGAGTCCCTGCACTACTTTAGACATACTCAAGGCCTTGGGGAGCCTTCTGTTGCTTTGCTGCAGGCAGCTAGGTTGCAGATTGCCTCTCAGCTATTCAGCTATTACAGAATATGTGTGAGGGAGGTGGGGGGAATATATATATATATATACATATACATATATATACATATACATATATATACATATACATATATATACGTATATATATATATATATAGGCCCCAATTTCCTCACCTAAAAAGTGAGGGACTGGACTGGATAACCTTCTAAGATCTTTTCCAATTCTAAATCTCATGATCTCTCTCTTTACCTGGCCACTAAACAACTACACTAGATAACACATATTCTATTTCATTCTCTATACCTTAGCCAGGGTCAGTCATCTCAAATCTGTCTTGCAGTGCTGAAATTCTATGGGTCTAATGTGGAGATTGCCTTTGAAACAGAAGGGACATATTTTATTCAGCCTTCCTCTTAGCTATTCTGTTATCATTCATTTTCCCAACTATAATGACTTGAAGGATCACAGATTCAAACATAAGCAGACACACAGACCCTCTTTGGAGGTGACAGGACACTAATTCAATAACTTCTTAGATGCAAAATGATTGTATCTGTGTCAGATCCTGGAGAAGGGCATGAGAGGCACTGGGGACCTAGTTAGGCACTTTCAGGAAATTGCCATTTTAGGGATGGGGCTGCTACTTCTTAGGCAAAACTTGTCTGATTAAATTATCATGGAGAAAAGATTGTAAAATCATGCAAGCAGTTGGCAGCAGAGATGCAGACCCCAGTCCCAAGCCCACCCCTTTATAGCTAGTTCCTCAGAAGGGCCTGGTGATCATCATTGTCCTTTGATGGGTGGGGATTCTTTCTTCTACGGCCTAACAAGACTCTGAAATAATACAAATGACCCTATTCTCTATCATGTGCAAAGCCAGAGCTTCAAGACTGGAGAGGGGAATGAGGGAAGACCATGGGAAGAGGAGAGATTTAGCCCCCTAAACTTAGATACAATTGATACTTACCTACAAGAAGCAATGTTAGAGTTGCTGGATTTTAAAGCTGCAAGTGCCTTTAAAGGTTAAAGATTGCCTCCATCTTATTTTAAGATTGGGTCTCCCTATCTTACCCACACTAGAAATGCAGCAGCCACTCAAGTATCCAATCCCACTACTGATCAGCACGGGAGCTTTGACCTGCCCTGTCTCTGACTTAGGCTGGCTCATCCCTTCTTAGGCAAAAATGGCGCTCCCTTCCCCACCAGCACCATATTGGTGCCAGACTTGAATATGTTCACACGTTCACCCACCTGACTTAGCCCACTGCAGCTCAAAACTTCCAGGCTCATGTGATCCCACAGCCTCAATCCTCAACAGGAGCGGGAACTAGAGGCAGGCATAGCCACTGTGCAGGGTCTCATATCCTTATGTTAGAGGTGAAGGATCTGAGTCTCAGAAAATATAAATTTATTCAACATAATGCAGTTGGTGGCTGAGCTTAAGACTAGAATTCCTGCCCTCTAGTTTTATCCAATCTTCTTCCTACTCTACCACAGCTGCCTCCTGATTTATTCCATAAAGCTTTCCACACTTTCTTTCACATATAATTATAGGAGTAGGACAGATGGTTGATGGAAGCAACACCTTACCCTTACTTCTACTTTCCCAGGGCTCAATTCTAGGACATTCTAATTCATTTAGCATTTATTTAAGTACTTGCAATGTGCACAGCCACTATGCGAGGCACTGGGAGAGAGAACTAATAAAGCAGTCTACCATCATGGAGTTCACAGGCAGCCTAGTAAGGGTAAGAAACTAACACGGATGACTCTAATATCGAAAAATGCTATATGTTCCGAGGGTCACTACTGACAGAAGAGGTGAAGAAGGAAGGCTTCATGGAGAAAATTACATCTGAGTTGGACTTTAACATGCCAGAAGAGTGAAGGAGGTTATAGTAGGCATAGGTATGAGAAAAGGCATGGGGAGGTCAGGGCAGTCTATTCAAAGGATAGAAAATAATCCAGTTTAGCTGAAGCATGCTGTAGAAAGCAGTAATATGAAATAAAGTTTGAAAGATAGGTTGGTATGTAACTGTAATAATAAAATAATAATAATAGCTAACTTTTTATAGTAGTACCTACTATGGTGCCAGGCATTGCGCTTAGGGCTTTATATTTTGATCCTCACAACCCCCCTGGGAGAGAGGTGCTATTATTATCCCCATGAGGAAACTGAGACAAAGAGGATAAGTGACTTGCCCAGGGTCACACAGCTAGTAAGTGTTGGAGATCAGATGTGAATTCAGGTCAAGGCCCAATGCTCCATTCACTGCACCACCAGCTGCCCTAGAGAAGAGTATTAAATACCAGGCAATGAACTTAATTTAACAGGCAATGAGTCACTTAAAATTTTTTAGCAAATGATAAAATCTGTACCTGAGAAAGATTTCTTCCCCAGACTCCACCATGCAGGGGTCCCAGAATCTCCTATCTATTTCTCACACCAAATAACTTAAATTGTTCTTATATCGTGGCAATTGTATACTTAAAGGATTTTTGGTACCCGTGGGACTTGTGCCGGCACCCTACAAATTCTGTAGCCAAAAAAGTTCCTTATACAGCAACCGTGTGCTCCGACAAAAGATACTGTTTACAAAGACATACTGAAAAAAATAACACTTCCTTTTCCTGAAATCAGGATTTTAGTCACCACAGCTACATACAACCCTATCTGTACTAACGTTGCTACTGCATTCCCAACTCGAGATATTAAGAAAACAGAAGAGAACAAGAGGAGAGAGATGGAAAAGGAGAATAGGATAGACTAGCTGGTGGAAAGAGATAGGCCAGGGAAATAGGGAGAGGGAAGGG
Source organism: Trichosurus vulpecula (assembly GCF_011100635.1). Classification (NCBI taxonomy): domain Eukaryota; kingdom Metazoa; phylum Chordata; class Mammalia; order Diprotodontia; family Phalangeridae; genus Trichosurus; species Trichosurus vulpecula. The sequence continues at coordinate 313,509,410 of NC_050575.1, forward strand.
ATGAGGTTCTAAGGTTATAATTGTAAGCAACTCTTGTCAAAAAAAGGGCAACATTTAAATGCACATTGGTCTAGACATCTTTATTTTGTGCTTCATTTTGCAAAAGGCTTCTTTACCAAGAAAAATTCCTTCATCTCGCTCTCCGCAGATAACGGGTGTGGAACCAACCCCATCAGGGGAAAAAACAGGTAATGGTAAAACTTGCCCCAAAAAGCCAGGAGTTGAGATCATAGCCCAGCCCATTCTTGGGCCGATATCCTTTCAAGAGATCACTAGGACAATAGGAAATAGAGGAACGGGCTGGAATAACAGACAGTGTTTGCCTAGAGAACAGTCTGTTTAGGACAGTGTTCAGACACAGTTGAAGCCTGCTGAAGTGCAGGTGGAAGAATGCAGGAATTCAAGAAGAGACTCCAGGATCCGCAGAGCACATGCGGCTCAGTCCAAAGTGCCTGGGAAAACAAAATGCAAAAGAGAATGAGGTAAAATGGAGGAAAAAGCTTTATTCAAACCTGGCTACAACGAAGGGAAAAAAACTTGCCTCTGCCCTTGGCAATAAAGGTGAGGAGCCACAGAAGATCCGGGCCTTGTCTCATCCATCTTTGTAACCTCACAACACCTAACCCAGAGTCTGGGCAGCCAACAAGTGTTTGCTAAATGAATCAGTGGCTAAGAACATGGAGAAATGTTTTCGAAGAGCACACGTGCAAACAGTTCCTAAGAAAAGGACGGGCTGCCCTATGGGCAGGAGGCTCCAGAAGAAGAGATCAGAGTCAGAAAAGAGCCAGGATAAAACCAGACACCAAAACCCCACTCCACCCAGACCCTCTCACAGATTACTGTGAGGAAGAAGGGAGCCAAGAAAAAAAAGATGGGCTCATGGATCAGATGAAGTGTCACTGCGCCCTAAGAGACAGTGAGAATGAAGATTTGATAGGAACTGGTAATACAGTGACAGAAGCATAGGCACACAAACCATCCAAACAAGGAGCGTTTCTAAAACCCATTCAGTGAGTGGTCATCTCACTTTTGCTTTAGGGCTTCCACTGGGAAAGAACCCATGACTTCCTGAACCCATTCTACTTTGGCACAAATAGACAGAAAGTTAGGAAGTTGTTTCTAAATATTCTGAGAATAAATATTTAGAGTGGAATGGACCTGGACCTGTGAATTCAGCGGTATGGGAAACTTCTGAGAAGGAAATTTCCTCTATCAGTGCCGATCAGCCCCTTCTCCGCAACCCAGTCCCAACCCAGAGAATTTCCTGGGGCCCTGAAAAGTTAAGTGACTTAGCCAGGGTCACACTACCAGGAGGTTTCAGAGGTATGAGCTAAAGCCAGGTGTCCCTAACACCAAGGCAGGCTCGCTGTCCATTCACGATACCATGCTGCCTCTCAGAGAGAGGTGGACAACATGACTAAAGGCATAGGCAAATAGGTAAGATTAAGAAATTTACTTCCAAATAATTGCTTCAAAATAATCATTTTAAATGCCACTGTTCCTTGAAAGGGAAAAAGATGGACTAACAGATAATGGCTTGTAAACTGCTAAATTAGCAACCATGTCTGCATCTAACATTAGAAATAGGAGAAAAATAACTTAGGACTGATGATGTGGAATAAACAGTCATTAATTATATTCTGTGTGCATCCTTCAATTATTAGCATTTTTCATGAAGAAGTTCTAGTTCCCCAAGTAAGGAACCTGAGAGTTAGAAGTCATTCCATAGATAAGAAAAAAGTCTAACCAATGGCTTTCTACTATGAGGTTTAGAGCTCAAACTATTAATACAGGATAAAAAGAATAAGAATGTTTACCCACTGACAGAAAACTCACCTTCTAGAAAAGCAAATTCATCCACAGCTTCTATTGCATTATCTATAACATAAAGTGAAGAGGAAAATACAATTGATATAGCCAGACACAGGGTGCTTTAGCCCTCTGACAACAGAACCAAAAGAAGTCCAGAGCTATCCCATTTGTTCCTGGAATAGTAATTCTGGGGCACACTCTTGCTCCTCACCATCAGAGATATTAGTGAGTATGAGAAACCCTAGGGAACATTTAGTGAGGTGGGAAAAGAAGGCATCTCTACAAGACCAGTAGAGAGTCTGAACTCAAACCTGTAGCCTCTTTAGTCTAAAAGTTATAAACGGCAAGTTGGGGTGGGGGGAGAGAGAAACAGCAGAGGAATAGGAATTAGAAAATGGTATGGACAAAAAATGATGAAACATGGTCTCAGAAAGTTAGGACGTTGTCGGTTTAAAAGGACAGTAAGACTACAAAACACCCAGGTCCAGTTACTACATTAAAATACAATATCAATCATGATACTAAGGCTAGTCCTACACAAAATTTAAAAGCAGGTGAAATTTTTCTTTGATACCCCCGAACTCCTTACAGCTTTGCCACTACTCCTCTTTTGCCAAGACACCCAGCACCCTCATTTCCTGGCCTACTTCACAAACCTCCCCCCCACTCCAAAGCTAACACACTGTAAAAGTGGGCATTTCAGACATGTGACCCTGTCACCCTCTGGACAGATGGAATGAAAGCAAAAGCAATGAGACTTTACCCAGGTCCTTCCTCTGGAGAGTTTTCCTTTTCCCTTGTTGGGCAGAGAAGTAGGCATCTCTTGCAATTGTCTCCACAAACAGTTCCTATGGCAAAAGTAAAGATCATATAACTGAGTCCTAGCATGAAGCAGGAAAACTCTGCTTCTTGCTGACACGTGAAGGCAAGCAGAAGAAGGTGAGAGATAAGGAGAGGGAGGTGGTGGGTTCTAAGGCACAATATGACCTTACTCCCGTTCAGCACTCCTTCCCTATTCTTACTGACTCCTTATCGAATTTCCCGTACCAGCTGTTCCAAACCTTCTCCCTTCTCCTCAAACCCCCAATTATACACCTAAGCCCAGCATTTACAGCAGATAACAGCTTTTGATTTTACTGAGAAGACTGAGGCTATCGGATAGGTTGTGGTTGCTTGATCATTTCAGTTGGTTCTGACTCTTCACGACCCCATTTGTGGATTTCTTGGCAGAGACACTGGAGTGGTTTGTCATTTCCTTCTCCAGATCATTTGACAGATGAGGAAACTGAGGCAAACAGGGAGCAGCGACTTGCCCAGGGTCACACAGCTAGGCAGTGTCTGAGGCCAGATTAGAATTCAAGATGAGTCTTCCTGACTTCACTGCCGGCACTCTATCCACATCGCCACCTAGATGCCCAGATGGGAGTGCCTCTAAATTCCCTCCATTACTCCTCAATACTTCTCAGCATCAGCACTATTCTATCTTCTTCCCCTTCATTTTCAGAGGAAGATGTATTTATTTTTTACTAAGGCTAACCTTCCAAACAGTACACTTGATCCTGTCACCTCCGGCCTCTAGGACCTTATTCTTGGAATCATTCCTTCTCTCTCATGGATTTTCAGTATCTTCCCAATCCTAGAAAGCTTTCCCTTGACCCTTCCATTCCATCCAGCTACTACATTACCTTTTATCCCTTCAAAGTCAGACTGATCCTGTTGCAATCTGTTTTCCAACCACAGTATTCTACTGAAACTGCCCTCTCAAAGGTCACCAATGACCTTGACCTCTCTGCAGGATTTGGCACTGATCTCATCCTTCTTACATAAATCCCTTCTCCTCTTCCCTTAGTTTCAGATACACCACACTGCCCTGGTTCTCCTACTTCTCTAGCCATTCCTTTGTCTCCTTCCCTGGCTCCTCAACCTCTTCTCAGCTCTTTGAGAGGTGGAGAGAGAGAGAGAGAGGAGGGTGCTTGATGAGGTTCTGCACTTAGCCCTCTCATCTCTATGCTTTCTCTTTTGGCAATCTCATTTACTTTTACAAAATTTCAGAGTCAGAAGGAGCCTCTAGTCCAATTCACACCTAAAAAAAGAAACCCTTCAACAACAAAATTCAATTTGATTAGCATTTACTAGGCTGCTAGGCTTCCAGTATTGTTTCTGACGTGTACTTCATGTGACTAGGCAAGTCACAATTTCTGAATGTCAGAAGCAACATATTTGAGTATAAATTGTAGAAAAGTTGCTGACAGAGGAAATATCCTCAGCAGGAGTTCCCTATATCAATGAAATCAGAACTGCCAACAAATTTTTTAAAAGGCAGTGGTGGTGGAAGGGGAGAAACAAGGAACTGTTCTTGGCCCTGGAGATACCAACTGAAGAAAATTAACAGTCCCTTCCTTTAAGGAGCTTATATTTTACTAGAGACTATAACATGTACACAGCTAAGTACATAAAGTAAATACAGAGTAAGATACCCCCACAAGTACTCATCCAGTCTCTCTTGGAGAGCTCCCCAAGAGGGAGAGTCTGATACTTTTTTTTTGAGGGGGGAAAGCAGGGCAATTGGGGTTAAGTGACTTGCCTGAGGTCACACAGCTAGTAAGTGTGTCAAGTGTCTGAGGCTGGATTTGAACTCAGGTCCTCCTGATTCCAGGGCCAGTGCTCTACTCACTGCACCACCTAGCCGCCCTGAGCCTGATACTTCTTGAGGCAGTCCATTCCACTTTGGACAGCTCTAAAACTGCTAAGTTTTTCTTCACATCAAGCCTAAATTTGCATCTTTGAAATCTCTACCCTTTGCTCCTAGTTTTGATCCCTGGGGCCAGAGAGAACAAGCCTAATCCCCCTTCTTCCATGTGACAGCCATTCAAATACTTGAAGATAACTATCAGATCCCCCACATATACACCTTCTCTTCTCCAGACTAAACCTCTCCAGTTCCTTTAATTTTCACTGGACATGAACTTAAGACCACTCACAATCCTAGGTGTCCTCCTCTGGACTCTCTAATTTGTCAATGTCCTTCCTTAAAAAGTAGCAACCTAAAACAGCTTATTTTGGAGAAGGTAATGGCAAACCACTCCCGTAAGAAAACCTAAAGGGGACGACTGAAAATGACTGAACAGAGCTTAGCTTCAGCTATCCTAGAAAGATCCCAAGTTGATCATCTCCAGCCTTCATTTCTCTCCCAGCTCTAGTGTCTACAAATAAGATCCCTTTAGGGTCTAAAACTGATCCAACGAGCCTGTAAATTGCCCGTGGGACATCTCCCCAGTGGCTGCTCAAATTCAACATGCACAAAAACTGAGATGACATCTTACCTCTAAAATTTGCTCCTCCTTCCAATTCCACTATTCCTATCAGTTGCATCATTATTTACCTACTTTTCAAAACCTGATTATCTTTAATTCTTCCCTGTCCCTCACCTCCCATATCCAATCAGTTACCAAGTCCTGTGCACTCAATCTTACAAGATCTTTTTCCTCCAACCCTTACTCCCTAACCCCATTAATAGGACTCTGGCACAAGCCCTCATTACCACCTCCCGAGATTATTCCTCTAGGTCTTTCCCCGTAACCTCTCCTCCCCTTCCATTAGATCCTTCAGACTGCCGTCAGATTCATGTTCCTTATGGAACATGGACCAGAGACTGGAAATTAGAAGTCACTGAGAGTGGACAGGGGTGGAACTGGCCCTGGAGTCAGAGAACCCAGATTCAAATGCTAGCTCTGCTGCTTCCCACGTGTGCCATCTGGGAAAGTCTTTTCACCTCCCTGTGCCTCAGTTTACACTCCTGTGAAATGAGAGGATTAGAGCAGATGGCTTCTCTACATCTCTAGAAATCTAAGAACCTCCTCATTTTACAGATGAGGAAACTGAGGCTCAAAGAAATAGAAGTGATTTGCCCAGGGCCGCACAGCTAGCTAATAAGGCTCTCCTGTGGTCTTTAGATTCACGTTCTCCTAAAAGGTTTTGCACCAAGTTTGTCAATTGAGCTAACAGAGCTGGTTAGGCAACTCCCCCGGCCCCACCCTCTTCCACTAAGTTCCTCCCAACCCCGCCCATTATCCGCTTAGCCCCGCCCCCAGCTCGCCAGGCCCCGCCCGCGCGCACCGCGGCTCGAGCCAGGATGAAAATGGCTTCCTGGCCCGCGAGTGTCACGTCTGGGTCCGCCTTCACCAGCGCCTTCACCCGCGCCAGCGGCAACCGCGACAAGCGAGGCCCGGCCGACACTGCCGGGGCCTGCGGTGGAGGGGCCGCCGCCGACGCTGCCTCTCCACTGGGGCCCTCCTCTGCCACTGGCGCAGCCGTCGGGCCAATCGTCCCCGCCGCCGTGGCCGCCGCCATCCCGAGCCCCAGTGCGTGCCGCGTGCGCGTTCCTCTAGCCTGGGCGCGGGAGCGCGGGCGCCTGCCCTTTTCCCGCCCTGGATCCCTGGCTCCGCCCCTCCTTCCCATGCGCCAGCGCCAACCCCGCCCCCACCACCCCCGGGGCAGCTGCTGGGCTGCTTTACCGTATTTACCCCTCCCACCTCGGGCCACCGCATGAATCTTCCACCGGTAGCCCTTTCAATCTTATCGTCCTGGGCCACCTGGGCGCGCCTTGAGGATCAGCCCACGGCAGGACGCCTGGGTTCTCAACCAGGCGCTACTGTTCACAAGCATCTAGGAAACTTAAGCCGTCTGTGCTAAGTGCTGAGTTTAGATCCCAGGCCGAAACCTGAAAGGGTCAGCTTCCTTGTTTGCTCATTCACTAAACTCTACATACGGGGAAACTGAGGCCCACACAAGGGAAAATGATGTTCACGGTCACAAAGCAATTCAGTGTCTGGGGAAAGACTTAGAACCCAGGTCTCCTGAGTTCGAGGCTCTTTCCACTGCACCGCATTGCCAGACAAAGCGGTGGGATGCCCTCACCCTCCTGGAGCTCACGCTCTGGTGGAGGGTTGAGAAATAAAAGTAAATTGTTTTTAATAGTACGTAAGTCCATGAGATAGGTTCAAAACAAAGGGCTCTGTGAGATGCCAGCAGCAAGGTCCATGGGGAAGGGGGGCAGAGTTCAGGGGAGACTTGGTATATGGTTTGACCCTTAAAGGAGCTATTTCTAAGCTCAGTGAAACTTTCCACAAGTGCCCAACCCAGGTTGTACACCTTAAGGATTGACACCTTATGTGTCAATCAAAACCTCTTATGTTCCTGTTGAGTGCAGAGGTCTGTATGAAAAGAAATTGCACTCTGGCCTTTAGGAAGTTAATGAGACGGATTATATGCACACCTGGAAATCTTTCAACAAGCACAAGGAAATTAAGCACTAATGGAGCTCTCTTCAGCGTTGACTAAACACAGAGGAAGTGGCGACCATGGAGGAAATGAATTTTGAGACGTTTCCTTTCATCTCTTCCTTCAACCTGTATTGGCAATCAAAACGGGCCCTTAGCACTTAGTTCAGCCAAGTGCCCTTGAAGAGCTTGGCCTTTATTTCCTTGATTAAATTAGGAGTCCTTGATGACCTCCTTGCCTCAAGGGAAAGCCTAGTTTACATGGGTTTGAGTGACATGTTTGTGACATCAGAGGCTTTAAGACCACGTGGGTTTAAGTAGAATTTTTGTGGCGATTTAGGTCACGTGGGTGAGTCGCATGTGTGACTCACCCTTGACCCTGAAAAAGATATAAAACCAGAGGTTGGCTTTCTCTTTTTTGGAGCTCTGACCCACAGCAGGAGTATTGCGTGACTCTGGGCCAGCCCTTGTCGAGCTCCCAGCTGAATTCAGATGTTGGTAACTATGAATTGTGTTTGGTCTGTCTGTGGATGTTTGTAATTCGTTTGTATTTGCTCTGAAGTTCAGGGTGCTGGTTTTTTCCCCTGAACTAAACGAATGATATTTGTATGCTGGATTAAAGTAAGATTGTTAACCCCTTAAGACTGCTTTCCTTAGTAAAGCAGATCAAAAGAACCTGGGCTTGCAGTCTTCTGTGAGCTGGTTGTTGTTGGTTTTTCACCCCCACAGCAGCTGCTAGCCAGATTGTTGAAACACAACCCTACCACTTTTCCAAATTTCCTTTCATTTTTCTGCTTCCTGCCTCCACTTTCTTTTACTCTTTTCACTGTCCTTTAATTTAGCATGGTCTGGTGGGGAAAACGCTAGATACAATTTCTGGCTCTACTATTTGCTATCTTTATGACCCTAGAAAAGTCTCTGGGTGTTCGTTTCCCATCTGGGTAGAACTGCTTTGTAGGCACAAAAATTCTCAGGATATACAACACCAGACGGTTTACCTCTAGTAATGTCAACAGGAAATCACACCTTCATGAAACTTATGTGAAAACTAGCTTTATTACAAGAGGAATGAACATGCATGTGGAAATCAAAGCCAGAGCAAAGAATTCACAGTCCTTACAAAACTTTTCATTTTTATAATATAAGAACAAAGGGAGGAGGTGATATCAGGAAGGGGAGTGACGTGGGAAGGGACTGTTGATGTTTGTCCTTCGTTCTAGAAGAGGACCATGACACCGGGAAGGTGAACTTATCCATCTTGTAGAAATGTAAGGAATTGTGTGATGATATGCTCTAGGAATATTGAGAAAATGATGTTATCGCATCAAAATTTTCATGAACATCTTCCATCATTTTTTTCATCTGTTGTAATACATCTATAAGGTCAGCCACAAACTGGAGGTATTTTTTTTTCTGGTGTAGCCTCCTTTATTGCAATAAATGCCATTTTTTCTTTTAAATTACTTTGCTTTACTGAAAATAGAGGGGTTAAGGCCATTAGAACACCCAGCCCTGAGAGGCTATAATATCCCAGCATCAAGCCTAAGATGGACCCCTGAAGTTCCCAGATCCCTTTTTTCACATAGCCTAGGGATAGACAGAGGGATCAGGAAATTCAAGTAAATAAAAAACCCACAGGGAATTGTTACTTAACTCATCTTTTCTCTTGCTCTCCAGCGTTCAATCAGTAGAGCAGATGTCCAGGACATAGGACTATAGACTTAGAGCTGGGAGGGACCTTAGAGTCAATAGTCAATAGTCCATAAACATTTGTTGTTGTTCAGTAGTGCCCAACTCTTGTGACCCCATGGACCAGGGAATACCAGACCCTTCCATCCTCCACTGTCTCTTGAAATGTGTCTTAAGTTTGTATTCATTGCTTCCATGACGCTATCTATCCATCTCATCCTCTGCCGCCCCTTTTCCTTCTGCCTTCAATCCCAACGTTAGAGTCTTTTCCAATGACCATCATCTCATTATGTGGCTTCAGCTTCAGGATCTGACCTTCCAGTGAATAGCCTTTAAATATTGATTGATTTGATCTCCTTGCTGTCCAAGGAACTTTCAAAAGTCTTCTCCAGCACTACAATTCAAAAGCATCAATTCTGCCGAGCTCAGCCTCCCTTATAGTCCGACTCTCACAGCCGTGCATTACTACTGGAAAAACCATGGCTTTGACTATATAGGCCTTGGTAAGCAAGGTGATGTCTCTGCTTTTTAGTACACTGTCTAGATTTTCCATAGCTTTCCTTTCAAGGAGCAAGCATCTTTTAATTCCACTGCTACATTCACTGACTGCAGTGATCTTTGAGCCCAAGAATATAAAATCTGACATTGATTCTAGTTCTTCTCCCTCTGTTTGCCAGGAAGTTTCCAAGATCTTAGGGGTTTGGCATGTGTGTGTGTGTGTGTGTGTGTGTGTGTGTGTGTGTGTGTGTGTTAAGCTTTAAGCCCGCTTTTACACTCTCCTCTTTCACCCTTACCAAGAGGTGTCTTAATTCATCTTCACTTTCTGCCATCAGACTGGTATCATCTGCATATCTGGTATGGTTGACATTTCTCCTGGCAACCTTAAAACCAGCTTTTGATTCATACAGCCTGACATTTCACATGATATATTCTTCATATAAGTTAAATAAATAAGGCGACAATATACAGCCTTGTCAGGCTCCTTTTCCAATCTTAAAACCAGTGGTCCCATGTTCAGTTCTAACTGTTGCTTCTTGGCCCACATACAGGTTCCTCAGGAGACCAGTAAGATGATCTGGTTCTCACATCTCTTTGAGCATTTGCCACATTTTGTTGTGATCCACACAGTCAAAGGCTTTAGTGTAGTCAATGAAGCAGATGGAGATATTTTTCTGGAAATCCCTTGCTTTCTCCATAATCCAGTGAATGTTGGCAATTTGATCTCTACTTCCTTTGCCTCTTTGAAAACCATCCCACTCTTTCCCGGTATCATATTGGATACTTTCTGGCCTGAGAGGCCAGATGTCATCTTTTATCATTTTAATACTGTCCATGGGGTTTTCTTGGCAAAGATACTGGAGTGGTTTGCCATTCCCTTCTCCAGTGGACCACCTTTTGTCAGAACTTCCCACTATGACCTATCTGTCTTGGGTAACCATGCACGGCATAGCACATAATTTCAATGAGCTATGCAAGCCACTCTGCCACAACAAGAAAATGATCCAGGGAGAGAATACACATTAATAACTGGCCAAATGCTGGGGATACAAATGAGAAAAAAAAAACAGTCCCTGTCCTCAAGAAGCTTACATTCTAATTGGGGAAGAAAATGGCAACAAGAAGCTAAAGTAGGGGGAGATAGCAGGGGGAGGGCCATGATGTTCTTGGAGTCCAAACCAAGCAAAGAGGCTGACAGGAAATGAAATTAGCTTGAAGATTCTGAACCCTCTTAAAGGGAAGTTTGTTGTTGAGTCATTTTCAATTTTTTATGACCCTATTTTGGGATTTTCTTGGCAAAGATACTGGAGTATCATTTTACAGCTCATTTTACAGGTGAGGAAACTGAGGCAAACAAGGTTAAGTGGCCTGCCTAGGGTCACACAGCTAGTAAGTGTCTGAGGCCAGGTTAGAATGCAGGGAGATGGATCATCCAGACTCTAGGCCCTGTACTCTCTCCACTGTACCATCCAACTGCCCAAGAGAGGTTTGAGGAGTTTATTCCTCTAACCTCAGCCCTCCAATCAGAGGGGCTACATCTATATAAAGTAAATTTTAAAATATATACAGTGTAAGGGATAGAGATCTGTGAATTCATTGCTCTACTGAACTCCCAAATGGGAAAGCTCCCTGTAGGCTGGTACATATTCTGCAAATTGTAGTCTTAGAATGCTGCCTAAAGCTGCCCAGGAGAAGATTTGGCAACTAATTAGATATGAAGGGAAGGGAGACCTGAAGTTGCAAACCTGAATGACTAGAAGAATATTGATACCCTCAACAGAAACAAGGAAGTCAAAAAGAGGAATGGATTTGGGGGGAACTATAATGAATTCTGTTTTGGATACAATGAAGATGATGGCAAAGTAAAAGAAAAAAAGCTGAAAATCTAAAAAGAAAATAGACTATATGAAAAATGAAAAAGTAGGAAACCAGTAGCTATGGAGTATAAATAGGCAATATTCAAAAGATCTTTAAGAGTCTAGGAAATAGAACGTGTTCTGTAGAACATATTAAGGCTCACAAAGTTTGGGGATAGGAAAAAAAAAGTGTGAAAAGAAGAAGAGACAGCAACATGCCTAGTCTCTGAATGTAGTATATTAAAAAAGACTTGACACTATCCAAGATTATGTGAAAGAAACAGGGGGCAGGCTATGACTACAAAGAAAGTGCTCATGGGAGATTTTTGAAAGGAAAGGAAAAATAAGAACAAAGCTCATGATCTTGGGTATATGTCTTTTCCGGGAAGGTAGAAATATTGAAGCGGGTAAGGGTATAAATGACCACACAAAAGAACTAGAGAGAATGATCAAACACTAAGGAAAAGGGGCAAATTTGAAAACAATTAAGTTTATTTTGATTTTAGGAAACATGCAAATAATTTAGATTTTGTGAAAATGTTTGTTTGGTGGCAGGAAAATAATAATAGTAATAGTTGCTTTTTAAAAAAAAAATAGAACAAAAAATAATGGAGCCTCTCTTCAAAGGGCTCCCTAGAGAACAGGATCAATCAACAAGCATTTATTAAGCACCTACTATGCGCCAAGCACTGTATTAAGCGCTGGAAAGACAAAGCCAAAATTGAAACCCTTGCCCTCAAGGGGCTTACGTTCTGTTTGGAAATAACAACATGTATATATAAAAGTGTATGCAAGACATATACAAAATGAGGATAAGTTAATTGAGCAGGGAAGGTACTAACAGCTAGTGGGGATCAGGAAAAGTCTCATGTGGAAAGGCGCACTTGAGCTTTAAAGGAAACTAGGAACTCTAAGAGGCAGCAATGAGGAGAGAGGGCCTTCCAGGCAAGGGGGACAGGCTGTACAAAAGCAAGGAGATGGGGGGGGGGTGGATTTAAATTCGATGTTCTTTCTACTACATCAGAATCAAAGATAAAGCAACTATCAGTATCTACAAACACTACCATAAAATTATGGCACAAGTCATAAAATGTAAGAGATGGATGGTACCTTGGAGATCATTTTGTACAATCCCCTCATTTTACAGACGAGGAAACTGAGGCCAAGAACTGGAAGGAGCTCCACAGCGCCTGGGATTTCTTCCTCAAGCAGTCCTTGACCAAGTCACATAGCTAGTTAGTGGCAGCGATTTGGAACACAGATAGACTGACTCCCAATGAAGTTCTCTTTCCACTACACCAAACTGACTCTCTTATTCAATGTCCTATCCTGTGTATGGATTGTACAATTGGCCCTGAAGTACTATTAAGCATACATATAACACATAATACAACCATTGTCTCATAATCTTGACTTCTCAGAAACTAATATGCTTGCTATAATAAACCTAAACTAGTATTTAACAAACAACATGGCTTGCTATTTTAGAATTAAAAAGACTTTTGGGAGATGCCTTGAATGTACTACATTATAATGACTGGCCTGGCTTCCTGTCTGTATCATTGCTGTTTCCACAGATGGGACCAATTGATGACCACCTGCAAGCTCAGCTCCACGTTAGGACCCAGGCCCTAGGGCCAATATAGCTTATAAGCAGAGGAAAAGTAAAGGCCCACGGATGCATTGCTCTGCTGGCTCAGCATTGTCCGCCTTACTGCTGGTCTCACTCAAACCACATATCCTGGTCCTACTAACTGGTTCCCTTGCTTATGACCAAACCCCCACTGTATATCCCAAGTCCACTAATTGGGCCCGTGTCTTTTTCTCTTTGCATATATTCCTAACTTGCTACCTCCTTGGTGTGTTGGCAACCAACAATGGGCTCCTTAGCACTTAGTCAACAAGTGGCCTTGACTAGTTTGGCTTTTTCCCCTGAACTGAATGCTGTTTGTATGTTGGACTGGAGTAAGCTTGTCGGCCTCTTCACCTTGCTTCCCTTGCTTAAGCTGATCGAAAGAACCTGTGCTTTCCCGGTCAACCCCTTCACCTTGCTTAAGCAGATTGAAAGAACCTGTGCTTTCCCCGGCGTACCTTACACCCCCGCAGAAGCCGGACGGTTAAAAACAGCTTCCGTTGGAGCCAGAGGCTGCTACAGCCACAGCCGAAGCAGGAGCTGCCAGTGGCAGAGCTGACCTACGGGAGGAAGCTGAACAAGGACTTCAGGCCAGTGGGTAATCTTTTTACCATAGAGGGGGAAGCATGATTTTGCTTTACGCAATCATGCTTCTCTGTAGCCTCCTGGTTACTCTTTCAAGGCATACTTATTGGGCCTGGAAGCTTTTGATCAATATATCAAAATGGGGTTGCTGGTTCATGGGTTGGTTACTGTGGAGCCTAAATATATGTTTTGATTCTTCTGCCTTCTACTTTGAGAGTTTCTTATATCTGGCGGTTCCGAACCTTTCAGACATGTATATGATCCTCTTTGAGATTATAAACTCTGCCCTCCTAATACATTTGGTGCCCCAATTCCTCAATGAAGCAGGTATTTATTAAGTGCCTACAACATGCCAGGTACTATTGTACATGCCCAGAAAACAAAGAAAAAATGAAACTGCCCCTGCCATTTGGGAGACTACATTCTGACCTCTAGAGCTAGAGTCCTGTTTTACTCTCGTCCGCCCTCCCAAAGACAGGAGTTCTAAATTCTTCAACTTTAAGCCCAGTGGTAGGGTCTCCACTATCTACTACCAGACTTCAGTGACACTAACTATGTACCCAAAGCCCTTCCGACGATTGTTGCCAAAATCCTCTGACATCCACCTGCTTATCCAGATGTTCTCTTGTCCATTGTTAGGTTCTTTTCAGATTATCTGCCCTCCTCCAGCAGGTCTGTCTAGTTTCCAAGTCATAGCCATTCTTAAACTGGCCTGTCTTACCAACTGAATACTGGATCCTTCTAGAAATCTCTTAAAAGCTATCCAGGGAATTTGCACTTGTGCATTTTTTTCCTTTTCTTCCTTCCTTCCTTTCTTGTTTCTTTCCTTCCATCCATCTTTCCTTCTTCCCTTCTCAGTATACAAGTATGTTCCAAAAGTCTTAGTGCAGTTTTAAGCTTTGGTGACTTAAAACTGCAGTAAGATTTTTTGAACAACCTACATTTCCCTTTAGCATTCAAAATCATTCCATTAAACTTTTTTTTCAAAAATAGTCATTATAGTATCTATGTACTATATTTTATGTACTAAAAATTTTAGCTGTAAGTATCTGAATAAAAGCAATCTTTTTCATCTAGTCCTCTTGGTCCTCTCATTTTCTTTGTTTTTCCCTAACTTCTTCCCTCCCTTCATTTTCATAAGCTGCTGCCCCTGCCAGGAGTAGTTAACCTCTCAATATTAGCAGGTCCTCTGACATTTATGATCTGATTGAACCCCCTGACAAGTTGCTGAAGAAAGAAAACTGGGATTCTAGAGCTAGGAGGTTTGCGCAGGACTTTGTACTGGAAGGAGCTCCACGGAGCCTGGGATTTCTTCCTTAAGCAGTCCTTTGTGTGATGTCTCGCATGGCCCAGGGGGCACCTCTCTCCCACAAAAGGGTTCAGACTCTTTCTAGACTCATATAGACTTGGTTCAGTCCTAGAGGGAAACCTCACTCTTAAAAGAGGAATTCAGTCTTTTTCTTATATTCTCCTGACCATTATGCTTCCACCCCACAGTCCCAAGGAAGATCACAAATAAATCTTAGGTATGGGTCATACCTAGGGTCTCTCTGCAAGGAATTAAGTTTCTTTTTGAAGGTTTCTCAATGAACAAAGTAGTTGTTATTTGTCCTTTGTTTTCAAAGAGGACCAATAACATCACAGGATGATATCTTGGTGGGTGAATTGGATTTTAGTGGGGCAGAATTGCACAAAGTTATCAGCCTCACTCTCCCTTCCAGAGTCATTGAAATCCAGTGGCAAGAAAAAGTCAGGACAACTAGGGATAACCTGGGATGTAGTGGATGACCTTGGTATCTTCGATATTGAACCAAGCTGTAAGTGCTCCACAGCACCTGCTTCAGCTGCCTTCGTGGCTGTTGGAACAAATTGTTCTCATTCACCCATTCTGCCAGGGGAAGTCTTTGAATACTTGAGGTAGACAGCCCTCTGATTCAAATAATGTGTGTACCTTGCAAACTTTGTAGGGCTACGTGCTAGATATTATTCTTAAGCCATTTCACTCCTCTGAGCCTCAGTTTTCTTATCTGTTAAATGGGATGACACTTGCATTTCCTTCTTTGTATGGGTATTGGGAGGGGCAAATGGGATAATACATCAAGTGATTTCTAATTATAGAGAGCTACAGAAGTGTAGGGGGAAAAAACTCACCCATAGGTTTGAGCGCCATGGGTTACCCTCAACCTGGTTTAGCCTGTCTGCTGAGAGAGTTTACTGGGGTGTGGCCCCTGCGAATGCTACAGCTTCTTGAAGCCCCAGGTGAGTTGAGTGTCAAGCAGACACCAAAGGTGGATGAGCAGCCCTGAAAAGATGTTGGCAAACCCTCATATCAGAGGTGCTAGACCTCCTTGAACATCCTATATACCCATACAAAGTAGTAATCAGCTATAGGATAGCTATTTATTTTCTTCACAAAACAGATGCCTAAAACTCAAAACATTGTAATAAATGTGAATTAACACATATTTAAAATACAAATAATAACCTATTACCTCACTGGGGCAAACATATTTGTTGTCATGTGCAGATAGCCACCATAGTTACTAGGAGGCAGGGAAATAGATTTCCTCCCTTCTCTTTCTGGAAGTCTAAAGGGATGTCCCAACAAAAAGGTCACTTCAAAAGAGAACAGAAGTCATTTTCTCATTTCATGTAGCTCATAAAGTGGTCTGTCTTCCTGACTCAGTCACCAATCGTCTTGGACACAGCATTACTCTTTCCCCCATCATGAATACCAAAGGGCCAACCAGGAATCTCTAATGGTACACACCCTTTTGCAAGGGGTTCAGAGCATGGACCAATCAGAAAGGGCCAAGCTTATTCCCATGAATGCTCCATTGTATGGCTCCTGCTATGATAAGTTTGTATGTCCTTCCAAATCAGAGACTCAGGGACTAGTGAAGAAGACGTGTTGTGTGATCTTATGTCCTTGAGGGAGTAGGAATCTCTTGAAGATTGAAGGGAAGAAAGAAGAACTTGCTACCTTTCATCTATGTACAGGTGGACAAAACTAAGCTGTAAGGAGCTAGTCATGTTATAAGAGGTAATAGGCAATGACAAAACTAACACCACGTTAGACTCTTTTTGTGAGAGTATAATATTGAGGCTCCCTTCTCTCAGTCATCAAGGAAGATTATCTAGGAAAAAGACAGCACGGCCCTCTAATGATCACCTGCTGTTAAAAATTAGAAGGAATATTTTTTGAGAGACCATTTTGACAAAAGACAGATTGATATGAGTAGAAGGGCTTAGAGGCATTTTTGAAAGCTTATATAGTTCTATTGCTCTGAATGGGAATTCTTTTCAACTAAAACTTTGTAGTTAAACCAGACACTAGTCGAGTAGAGTAATACAGAAGTCTTTTGCTAATTCTGAATGTGCTTTGATTAGCTTTCTGTACCAGTTCTCTTCCCCTACCTACACCAAAGCAGTAAATTTGTATTTAATTGTCTTTTTAGAATTTTGTATTTATCACCTTCTGTTCTCTCCATCACATGGATCATTTGCTGGTAGTTCCAGGTACTAAGTGATGACAAAATAAGAATAATTAAAAAAAGGAAGATAGTTAATGTTTCATTTTGCTTGGTTTACTGTTTGGAATTGGATGAAGTGACCTCTGGGCTCCTTTCCAGCTCAAAGACTCTATGATTTTATGACAAATGAAATTTATTTTCATCACTGAGTGAGTGAATTAGATGATCATAGTCAAGGGTCACCTAGAAAACTGGCTTGAAGTCATAACCCCTAGTGTCTTCTACTGACCTTTTTCTACTTCCATCTATTAAAAAAATTTCCGTAGTGAATAATTCTATAGTTCTATTAGTAATTATAGCTTTCTAATGTGATTTTATTACATCTTTGTTGTTTCCTTCCCTATCCAAGATACAAAATAAAATAGACTGGGGGTCAGGAAGGAAAGTAAGCAAGATTCATTTATTAATTCCTCCACTAACTCGGAAAATCATTTCTGGAAAAAGATGCTTGCTATGCCATCATCTCTCTCCCTTACAGTCTTGAAAATACAATACATTATGCTCCTTTTACAGATGGAGAAACAGAGATGCAAGGAAGTTGATAACTTGCTCTTGCTCACACAACTGGTAACTGTTAAAGATAGGATTTAAACTCAAGTCTTCCTGACTCCAAGTCCATCACTATAGCCACTATGCCATACATACTGACATGCCATCAACCAAGAAATACTTGGTGAGCATCTATCAGATATATGCCTAACACTATACAATAACAATGAATTTTTAAATATGGTTCTTGCTTATAAGAAGAATATAATCTACTTGAGAAAGTAAGCTTTACAAACACAGAAATTTAAAGCTATAAGAGACCCTGAAGATGAGGTAGTCCAAACCCCTCAGCTTACACATGGGAAAATGAGATCCAGTAAGGTCAAGCCTTAGCCCAGCTCTACCATTAAGCATATGACTTGCCTGAGATTATGCAAATAATGGCAGAACTTAAGCTAAAACCCAGGCCTACTGACTCTCAAGCCAGGGCTTTTCCCATTGTACCAATTAAAGAATGAGAAAATGTGTAATGAACCAATGATTAAGAGCTATAGGCAACAACTAATGAAGTGGGTGGGGAGCCTCTGAATCTTCAGTGGTATGCCAACCACCCATTCCCATTACTCTTATACATACTTATACAAAGGCCCTAGGCCTTTGCTCTTCCTTATTTGTTTCTGCTATCACCTACTTGTGGATCTGAGTACTAAATGGCCATGATCATAATTGAGGATGAAATAAAGGGCTGCTTTTAATCATTTTGATTTTTGTTGAGAAGTTAACTGCTTCTATGAGGCATTGACTCTCATCAAGAGATTTATTTAAAGATTAAGGGAGAAATTGTCAGTGTAGTGTCTGGCTCCAACAAATTTATTATCCCTCCTTCAAAAAGATGATTAAATTTTGATTAAAAGAGCTAAAAAAGCCAAGTGCTGACTGGTTTTTCTAGAAGAACAAACTTACATATTTTAAGGTGTTTTCCTTAGCCCTTTGCCTAGTTAAATTTTATAGCACTGACCTTCTGAATTAATAATGTTGGCCTTGTTTTCAATGGGTTGTTGAAATTATAGCCCTTCAGAAAAGTCCTTTTCCAGTGATTGTGCACTGCTTAGCTTTTTGAATCAGCACTAAGACTATTTAAATACATCCTCAGCTTGGGATTAGTCTATTATTACATATTACATATTATATGTAGTCTACTAGGGCAACTATAATGACTATAACTTACTTATGTCTCTGTCAATCTATTCCTTCAACTCGTAGACAATTCAGTTCAACAAAATCCTCTCTATGCCCCTATAATACATGGAAGGTTGCTGGAAGGTTACATCATCAAGTTCAAGCTCAGGCAGGGACTATTGAGTTAGAAAGACTTTCATTTTAAACTTAGAGGCAGATGCCTAGAACCAGCTTAGCTAACTATAAAAAGGTTCATCTTGAAAAAGTTGGCCACTAACCAGGCAGGATGGTACATGTCTGCGATCTCAGGTACTAGGGAGCTGAGGCTGGTGGATCTCTTGAGCTCAAGAGCTCTGAGATGCAGTGGGCTAAGCTGATCAGAAAGTCCAACATCAATATGGTAAGACCTTGGGAGCAGGGAGCTCTTAAGGAGGAGTGAACCAGCCCAGGTTGAAAATGGAGCAAGGCAAGGCTCCCACAGTGATAGAGATATTAGAGATATAAGGCTTAAGAGTAGTCCCTGTACTTCCGACTTCAGTAATATAGGGATACCCAATCTTTCAAGAAAGAAGAAAGGAAGGAAGAGAGGGAGGAAGGAAGAAACAAAAGAGTTGACAACTAGATAATAAAAGTTTTTGACCACAGGAAACATATTGTCTACTAAGAGGTGGGGGGAATTATTATTTGAGTCAACGGAGGGAGGACACACATTGAAGAAATCATGGCTATTTTGAAACATCAAGATATGAATTATACAATAACAAACAACAAGCCTAGAGTACCGTGCTAGGCACAGTCTAGTAGGAGTATGGGATCATGAGATCATAGATTTAGTCATAGGATCATAGATTTATAGCCATAAGAAGCTTGGAATTCATCCTATCCAGACCCTTCACTTTACAGATGAGGAATCCAAGGGCTAGAAAAGTTTAAGTGATTTACCCAGGGTCATAAAATCCACTGGTTTGGTTACCCAGGGAATGGACTGAACTCACACATGGCACCAGAACAGTAAGTACACCCAAAGATTGATGAGAATGAGACATTCCCAGAAAGAATCCCACATGGGGACCATGCCCTCAGCTCTGTGTCAAGCCTGGTGTTCAAGATCCAAGTCCTTTTAGTATTCAGTCTTATATGAGGCACTGGTTGGTTAATGCTAGGGCTTGGCCAGAGGTTCAGTCTATCCAGCAACAGGCATGATTCTGATGCCCTGCTTGTATACTGCTTGGTCTTTTGGATTAGCAGATTAAGACAATTCAAGTATGTACTAAGCCTGGGATTAATCTATTGTCACAAGAAGGTCCTGAGATGACAATAACTTGTGTCTTAATCAAGTTTCTCAACTCATACACAATTCAGATCAAATTTTGAACAATCCTCTATTAAGTGCCTACCAAGTATAAGACACTATGCAGGGTGGCAGGGATACAAAAAAGAAGGTAGTCTCTGCCACAAAAAGTTGATAACCTGATACAAATAACTATAACACAAGTTAGAATGTGATAAATACATAATGGAAGTCAAACAGATGTGTGAAAGCTTTGGGGAAGGAGAGATCACTTCTATCTAAAGTTATCAGGAAAGTAGGAAGTAGAATTTGAGCTATCCTTTGAAGAAGGAAAAGGATTTTGGCAGTCACAGAATGTGCAGATAAACCATTCTAGACGCAAGGTACAGCATGTACAGAGAGTCTCTGCTGTCCCTGGAGTATGTCCTTGACTGGTGATTTTATTGGTACAGGAAACTCCCTGAAGGGAATTCTCTGGACTAATACAAACCACTGTCTGCCATGCAGCTGGTAGCCTTAGAGAGTCATCTAGAACACCGAAAAGTGACTTGCCCAGAGTCCTACAACTAATACGTGCCACCAGTCAATGTTAGCCTTGCACTGAGATCTTCCTGCCTTCAGGGCCACAGTGCCGTGCTGCAAAAGTTTGGAGAGAGCTGAAGTAGGTAAGAGAAGTTAAGGAGACCAAAAGGGGGGTTTTGGCTTTTAGCCATATAGGGAGGAAAAGGAGAATGAAAGAAGAGATAGGTCATTTGCTTGGGGTAGTTATGGTGATAACTCACATCAGAGAGAAGTTGGAGCTGCCTAGTGCTCACTGTGTTTGTTTTCTCTACAAGTAAAAGGGAGCTTTATACAAGAAATAACAGAACAACAATGAGCTGTTGTAGTCGATACCGAAGATAAGTAAGGAGATCATAAGTTGGAACCTAGCTACAAATAAATTTCAAAAAGGAGACAGCGACAGAATCTGCAAACTAAGCTAGTGAGCTTGACTCTAATTTAAGGGATGGTTGCCAAACATTTAGAAAGAGAGGCCTTTTATTCCTGCTATTAGGACAACTAAGGCTGGTGAATCTCTTGAGCTCAGGACTTCTGAGCTGCAGTAGGTCTAAAGGTCATCAGATATCCACATTAAGTCCAACAATTTAGTCCAAGAATATAGTAAGGCCCCAGGAGCAGGGCATCACCAGTCTGTCTAAGGGGCAAAGAGGTCTATGTTGGAAATAGAACAGGTAAAAACTTCCATGCAGATCTGCAGTTGTATAAGGCCCTTGCGTATCTGTTATACTTCCAACCTAGGAGATATAAGGGTAGGGGAAAAAGGAAGAGGAGGAGGAGGAGAAGAAGGAGGAGGAGGAGGAAGAGGAGGAGAAGGAGAAGACGAAATTGATTACAGAGTCAATCAGAACAGATCATGCCACACTAACCTCATTTCCTTTTTTGACAAGATTACCAAACTAGTCTATGAGGACCTAGATTTTAGCAAAGCTTTTGATAAAGTATCTCATACTTTGGGAGAAGATGGAGATATGGATTAGACGATGAGATGAATTGGGAAAGGTTTGGATGTCCAGACTCAAAGAGTAGCTGTTAATAATTCAATGTCATTGGGGATGGATCTGAGATCTGGGATCTGTGCTTGTCTCTGTGTTCTTTAACATTTTTATCAATGATTTAGATTAAGGCATAGTTGTTATGTTCATCAAATTTACAGATGACACAAAGTTCTAAGACAGAGATAACACAGTGGATGACAGAATCCAAAAAGACCAGTTTGACATATTAGAGCAATGGGCTGAATCTAGCAAGATGAAATTCAGTAGGGATAAAGGAAAAGTCTAGCACTTAGATATAAAAAGTCAACTTCACAAAGTTAAGATGGAAGAATGTGTGGATGGGGATCTGGGGTTTTTAGCGAACTATAGGATCAATATTAGTCAGTAATGTGATATTGCACATAAAAAAATTAATATGATCTTAGGCTGCCTTATGAGAGATGGCCTGAGGTGATAGTCCTATTGTACTCTGCTCTTATTAAACCTCATGTGGAATGTTGGGTTGAGTTATGATCACCATGTTAAAACTGGAAAGTGTCCAAAAGAAGTCATGGGAGAAGATGAAAGACCTTGAAACTATGACATATGAGAATCAATTGAAGGAACTGGGCTTATTTAACCTATAACAAAGAAGACTCAGTGGGACCATGATAGTTATTCTTCAAGTATTTAGAGGGCTGTCATGCGGAGGAGAGATTCAATTTGTTCTGTTTGGCCTCAAAAGACAAAACCAGGATCAATGCCTAGATATTGCAAAAAGGCAAATCAAAGCTTGATGGCAAGAAAAACTAACAATCAGAGCTATCTAAAGTGGAAAGAGCTGCCTTGAGAGGGAGTGGGCTCCCTCTCATTACAGGCCTTCAAGCAGAGGATGAGGGATCACTGTAAAGTATGTTATAATAGAGATTGCTTTTGCGTATGGGTTTGACTAGATGGTCTCTGAGGTCACTTCCATCTCAAATGCCATAATTCTGGGATTCAGTTCTGCAAGTCCTTTGTTTGCTGATTGCTACCAGTTTATGCATCTTATCTCCCCTGCTAGATTGTAGGCTCCTAGAAGACAGAGACTGTGTCTTATTTATTTGTTTTCCCCAAAGTACCTCAAATAGGATCTTTCATGTAGGATCATAGAATCATAGAATTCAAAGCTAGGAGAGACCTTAGAGTCCCATCATAGTCAATCCCCTCATTTTACAGATAAGCAAACTGAGACACAGAGAAGTTAGGAGACCCACCTAGGGTCATAATTATCAGAGGCATGATTTTGACTTATGTATTCCTGACTCCAAATCCAGTGCCCTATCTACTACACCATGCTGCTTCTTAATGGTATTTGTTGAAGAGTTAATGGATGAAAAAAATGAACAGAGGAAGTATGCCCCCACCCCAGCCAAAATGGGTAGAATAAATGGCACACCCTATAGGAGAGAGGTTCTTAATTTTCTTATGTCATGGACCCCTTTGACAATCTGGTGAAGCAAATCGACTTCTTATTCAGAATGATATTTTTAAACATTCAAAATAAAATATATAAGATTACAAAGAAAACCACTTATGTTGAAATACAGATATCAAAATATCTTAAAAATAAATCCATAGACCCAGGTTAAGAATCCTTTCTACAGAAAGATCATATTATTTGAAAAGATAATGGTGCCTCTGTCAGGGTTCCATGACTTTTGGTTGCAGGGTTCTATGATCTCTTGTAGAGGAACAATAAAGATAATAAAGGAGGGATAAAAATGTTGTCAGTGATACAGATATTGCTGACACATATAATATGGAGAATATCAGCACAGACACAGGAAAAGAGTCATTCAAGAAGGACAGATCCCTAGAGTGACTGTGATCTACCTTACACAAATTTCACTTAGGGTTACCAAAATAAAAATACTGTCCATAACACAACATGTCAGTAAGAAATAACTGGTTTCTGCCTAAGCCAGATAAATACTAATCATTTGACAACCTTGGTCTCAGCTGGCTCTCAGCTAATTAACCATTTTCCCTCCCTCTATTTCTTCTTCTAAGACAAACATTTCTGTGTCCACAATATGGACCACAATATTCTATGACCAGACAAAAAACACCACCAGCCCAGTGTGCTTCTCTCTGTAGGCAGCTCCAGCACAGGAGAAAGGGTAGTGCAGTGTTCAGGGCTATCGCCCACATCTCATTTACGGACCCCTCTGCTCAGCTACCCTGGCTTCCTTAATAAGATAACAGCCTCTAATAAAAATCATTTAACATTCAAAATGTAAAATATTTCTATGCTTTCTGTCTTGGTTTTCCCTTGATGTGTAAATTAATATTTAAGCAGCAGATGGTATTGTGAATCACAAAGCTAATCAAAGGCAAGATTGGATAATTTTAACATTTGAAAAAAAACAAATCAGTGAATTTTGGAAGTGTTGAGCTATTCATAGAATGTTAGAGTCAGAAAGAAACTTAGAAATCTAGTCCACCCTCCAACTCAGTGAAGGAATCCTCTCTATTTGACAATCCTGACAGGTGTTCATCCAATTTCTGCTTAAATTTTTTCATTGGCGGGAAGCTCACCACCTTACAAAGAAGCCCATCCAATTTTGTTGTCATTTTTCAGTTGTTTTATTTGTGTCCAACTCTTCATGACCCTGTTTGAGGACTTTCTTGGCGAAGATACTGGAGTGGTTTGCCATTTCCTTCTCCAGCTCATTTTACAAGTGAGGAAACTGAGGTAAACGAGGATATGTGACTTGTCTGGGGTCACACAGCTAATGTCTAAAGCTTGTTTTAAACTCGGGTCTTCCTGACTCCAGGCCTGACATTCTATCCTCCATTCAGTTTAGAACAGTTTTATTTGTTCTGCAGGTGTCTCCTCCTATGCTGAATTTAAATACTCTTCACAATAAATTTCCAAAAAAAAAAAAAAAAAACCCAAACCTGACCATATGCCAAGGCAATTTTCAATGCTCTAAACACTAAGCTTGGAAGGGAATGTGGGACTCTTTTGTGGCGCTTTGCATTGCACCATCAGGGAGGTCAATTCTACTTAGTCATTCTAATCCTCTCTGGAGCTACACAGAATTAGTCTAATTCCTCTTCCATATGACTTTTCTTTAAATGTTTTCAATCCAGTTCAGGAATCAGTTATTGAGTATCTACTATGTGCAAGGGGTGTGCGTGTGCAGGTGTTCAGGGAAGACTAGTTTCTCTGATGTGAAGGCTGTTAAGCCTTTTTCAGAGCTGCTCATCCACCTTTGGTGTCTCCCTGATCTGCCCAACTCTCACCTGTAGCATATATAGCAACCACATGCTGGGAAACCATTTCAGCTGATAGGCTAAACCAGGTTGAGCATAATTGATGGGCCTCAGACAAATTGGTGAGTCAGGAGGATGTCTACACCAAGCATGTGTGGACTTCCTTCGACAGAATGGGCTGATGAGAACAATTTCTTTCAATGGTCACAAAGGCTGCTGAAGCAGGTGCCGTGGATCTCTTAGAGCTCAGTGAGACATCGAAGACGCCAAGGTCATCCACTGCATTCTGAGCCATCACCAGTTGTCTTGACTTTGTTTTCCCACTGGATTTCAATGACTCTGGAAGAGAGAGTGAGACCGATGACTTCATACAACTCTGCCTCACTTAAATCCAATTTACGCAGGAGACAAAAGACATCACTCATAACTATTTTACCATTCTCAAATGAAACATGAGATGTGCAGATTTAGAGACATCTCCACTCTTAAGCGTTCGTATGTACTGTTTGTGCTCAACCTATGGTAGAACCTTCTGAGCTCATATTGGTCTCATCAGCCACATCGGACACAATGTACCTTGACCCCAATATAGCAATGTCATTTTGGGCCTCTTCAAGCACAAAGAACAGCAACTAACCAACTATGTGCAAGGCACCATCAGTCAACAAACATTTATAAGGGAATAAGTGCAGCCTATGATAGGGCTTGAAAGTTTTCCATACACCTCATGGAGATGGGGGCCTGCTTACTAGCCTTGAAACCAAATTCATAAAATCATAGTTTAGATCTGGAAGAGACTTTAAACACCATCAGGTCTAATGACCTCTTTTTAAAGATAAGGAAACTGAAGCACAGAATGGTCAGGTGACTTACCTAGGGTCCTGTAGCTATTAAGGATTTGAACCTAGGCATTCCTGACACTAAGACCAAAGTTCTGCCTACTATCTATACTACATAACAGTTTGGGAATCTTGCATAATACAATCAGGAATGTAACAGACAACAAAAATACATCATTTGAGACTAGACTGCTCTATGTTGGAGGAGTTGTGGAAAAACAGACACACTCATACTTTGTGGTGGATCTGTGAATTGCTATGATCATTATGGAAAGTAATTTTAAATTAGGCAAAGAAAATAAATAAATTGTTCATATCCCATAGCCCAGAGATTCCACTGCTAAGTATAGACCTCAAGGAGATTAATGAAAAAAAGAAAGGCCTGATATACCCCCAAAATATTTAAAGCAGCATTGCTCTTGAAGCAAAGAGCTAGAAACAAAATAGATGCCTATCAACTGGGGAATAGCTAAACAGACTGGGTACATGAATGTAATGGGATATTACTGTGCTGAAAGAAATAATGAACAGGATGAATACAGAGAAGCATGGGAAAAAACATATGAACTGATGCAAAATGAGGAAAGAAGAACGTGGAAAATAACATTTACAATGACTACAACAATGTCAAGGGAAAGAACAATCAAAACAGAATGCAGAGAAATTATATTGCCCTAGCTCAGACCCATAGAAGAGATAAGAGAAGGTGCCCCTCCCCCATTTCTTTACAGAAGTGGGTGAACACGACTGTGGAATACTACATATAACATCAGACTTTTTTTTTAACATGCTGGTCAGTTTTGTGGAACATTTCGCCTCTTCTTCCTCCTTTTAAAATTCATTATTATAAGAAATAGTTCTCTAAAGGAGAGAAGGGAAAAAAATACAGTGGGGAGTGTAAGTGATACAAAAGCAAAATTATTTTCAAATGTATTCTTTTCACAATTTAACAAAGAAATCTTTTATGTGTGTATACATGTTATTGTTAATACAAACAGGTCTTATATTTACTTGAAAACTATACCTAAGGTTTTACTCTTGCAATTCTATTTTGTTTTCAGTTGTTTCAGTTAAGTCCAACTCTTTCTGGCCCCATTTGGGGTTTTGGGGGCAAAGATATTGGAGTTGTTTGCCCTTTCCTTCTCCAGCTCATTTTACAGATGAGGAAACTGAAGCAAAAAGGGTTAAGTGACTTGCCCAGGGTAACACAGCTAATAAGTGTCTGAGGCTGGATTTGAACTCAGTAAGATGAATCCTCCTGACTTCAGGACCAGAGCTTTATTGACTGTACCACCTACCTGTCCCTGCAATTCTATTACCTACATCTTATAATAGTGCTCAATACAGGATTTTTATCTTACACAGCAACTTTAGGCATACTTCTGTAGAATCCCCTATGAGAATACAGTTTCTGAGAAAACAGACTTAACAAGAAAAAAAATTTCAAACATTTTCTGCCCAAATGGGGACCAGACCTGGAGTCTGGGGTTATAGATGTTGCACGAGTGACTTGGGTCAGCATTTAGTCTCACTCCTAAAAATGAGTTCCATGAATTTGAAGCACTTTGCTTCTTGGTGCAAACTGATGAAGTCAAATAACAATGGCTAGGAAGGTTGCCCATCATGCATGGGGATATAACGTGTACATGATTAAATAACTAATAGATGATTCAAGGACAGTGGGAGTGATGACAACTGGGAGAATGGAGAGGCTTCCTGGAAGAAATGGCATCTGAGCTGATCTGTGAAGGAAGCCAGAGATTCTAAGAGGCAGAGGTGAGAAAGGAATACATTTCAGGCATGAGGGACGGGCTGTAAGAGATTGTGTGTCAAATTTAGGGACTAGCCACTAGTTCACTTCGGCTGAAACATAAAGTATGGGAAGGACAACAATATGAAATATCTGGGAGGCAGGTAAGAGCCAGATTGTGAAGACGTTTAAATTCCAGATTAAGAATTCTCCATTTAATTCAGTTATAAAAGCGCCGATTACTATGAGCAAGGCACTGCATTAAGCACTGGAAGCACAAAAATAAAAACAACTTATTGAATGAGAAATTCTAAAGAAAATGAGAAAGAGATTCATCAAGGAATTGTATGGTAAACCATTAGACTGAGCACTTAGGGAACAGGGATTGTCCTTTACCTTTCTTTGTATCCTCAGAGTTTAGGTCTTAAAAAGTGTTTATTGTTGATTGACAGATTAGAAGAAAAGATAAGTTGGTCATGTGGCAAAGGTGAGGGTAGACAGATGGACAAATACACTGCTCCACTAGTGCCTTTTGCGATGTTGGCAGAAAGTGAGGAAAGCCTCCGGCAGTGGGAAACCTTCATATTCAGGACTGTTCATGACTCTGGAGACTCAGATATGTCTTCAGGACTAATGGTTTCTCATTTAAGAATAGCTGTCTTAGTTTACTTTCTTAATAAAATTTTCTTCTGTAGGATTGTGAACTGAGAGCTTGCCAGTAGGGAGTAGGTCTCAGAATACTGAATGTCATGCATATATTTTCCCAGATTTCCTGGCTGGGGGCCATAACTTGAGAAGGTGAGAAAATTTCCCATAGTGCACCTGGGTCTTTTGGGCATTAGAATATTTGATGTGTTATTCATTTATCATAAGGAATATACATTATAAGCCTTAAAGTGCTATAAAAATGGGAATAGGGATGGTTGTTGTTATTTTTATTATTCACTTTCCCCCAAGTATTGATTACCTATATGAAGTTAAGCAAATAACAATCTCATTAGGCTTCAGCTTATATAATATATATCTACCTCACGTGGTTGTGAGGAAAGTATTTTATGCAATATTGAAAGACTTCAGAACTTTAATCAGTGTCAGAAACACTGTCCACATCCAGGGAAAGAACTGATGGAATCTGAATGCAGATCGAAGCATACTATTTTTAACTATATTTTTGTGTGTTTTCATTTTCTTTTGGTCTGTGTCTTCTTTTACAACATAACTAATACAAAAATATGTTTTACACATGATTGCGCATGTATAACTTATATCAAATTGCTTACTTTCTCCAGGAGGGGGAAGGGGAGGGAGGGTCGGAGAAAATTTAATGAATGTTAAAAATTGCCTTTATGTGTAATTGGGAAAAATAAACTATTTTTTAAAAAGAAATTTAATCAATGCAGAGAACAGTCATGAGTAATGGACTGGCAGTAAAAGATACCTCTTGGAGAAAAGGTGGAGGGCTATCGATGCTGAATGAGGTCTGCGTTATCTGGCATGTCCACTGGCTTGATTTGTTTTATTTGACAGTATGTATTTGTTAATGGAGAGGTCTCTTCTGGGGGTAGGTCATTGGGAAGCAGAAGTGACGTATTAAAAAGAAAGAAAAGACTTGAATGGAAAAAAAAGTTTCCCATGGACTCTACTTTTCCTGTTGATGGTGCTGAGAGCTTTGCTTTCTGTCTGTCCCACCTAACAAACGAATAGTAGCCTCTCATGCCATCTAAAATTATTTCCAAGAGGCCGGCAGAAAATTTAAATTTGCTGAGTTCCTTGAGCTCCTTCCACAGAGTTGATGAAGCCCAGCAACAACCAAGGCTCTGCCAGTATGGAGGGCAGAGGGGAGAAGCTGATTACCACTTCCTGCTCCAAGGAGAAGGATTTCGACAGGGCAGCAGAGGTTTCCTAGGCAACAGCGACTTGGGGGGCACACAGCTGGCTTCCACGATAACTGGCTCTGACAGCTTTGATTGCAATGAGAAGGTTTACGGCCTCAGTTGGCTCCCTCAAATTGAACCCTCCCTCCTGGAGTTACTTTATTTAGAAGTGTTGCTTTGGATGCAGAGCCTGAAATGCTGTGGGTGCTGAGATACGAGTTCATTGTGCAGTTCGATTTGTTGGGGCTGCTCACAGAATCCCAGAAACCAATAATGGAAGGACCTGAGCTACTATGTGGTTCAACCTGTATCCAAAAAGGAATCTTTTTAAATCTTTGAAAAGTGTCCATCCACCTTCTGTCTGTCTCAATACCTCCTGAGCTAACTCCGATGGAAGCAAGTTTTTCCTTACGCAGAGGTGGTTTGCTTCTCTGTAACTTGTAGCTATTTCTCTTAGTTTTGCCTTTCAAATATTTGAAGACCGTGAGTACCATGTTCTAAAAACTTCTCTTCCTCACACTAAACACCCCAGTTTCTTCAATTGTTCTTTTATTTGGTGTAGCTTACCCCAATCACAGTGTATCAGCTTTGGTCCTCAGAGGATACAGGGAGGCCAAAATTAAAAATAATGGTCAGAGCTTTTCCGTCTTCCTTGGCCCCTTGGCAGTTGTATCTCTCCCGTGGCACGACCTCCCAGGCCACATGCTGCCCCTTGTCCATGCCGCCATGCCCTGAAAAATCGAGGAAGTAAAAGACCTCCTGCTCACAGCCAGGAGAAAAGATGCTAAATCTGTCAAGAGCAAGAAAAACAAGGTCAATGTGAAGTTTAAGGTTCGATGCAGCAGATACCTGTACGCACTGGTCATCACAAAGAGAAGGCAGAGAAACTTAAACAGTCCCTCCCTCCTGATTTGTCTGTGAAGGAGCTGAAGTGAAGGAATCATTCAATGTTCCATCTGTATTAAAATGTAGGGGGAAAAAAGAATAACAGTCAGAGCAAACATTTTTTCAACAGCCCAAAAGGTGACACTACAGATGGACACCACCAGACGGTCAATAACAAAATCAGATTGATTATGTGTTTTGCTACTAAAGGTGGAGAAGCTCTATCTAGCCAGTTCAAATAACACCTAGAAATGACTGTAGCTCAGATTATAAGCTTCCTATTGCAAAATTTAGACTTAAATTGAAGGAAGTAGGGAAAACCATCAGACTGTTTACATATGAATATGACTGTTTACATTCCTTATGAATATGAAGTAAAGGTAATGAATAGATTTAAGGGATTAGCTCTGGTAGACATAGTGCCTGGAGAATTACGGACAGAAGTTCACAATATTGTACAGGAAGCAGCAACAAAAAACACCCCAAAGAAAAAGAAGAGCAAGAAAGCAAAATGTTGTCTGATGGAGCTTTACAAATAGCTAAGGAAAACAAAAGGTAAAGGAGAAAGAGAAAAATAAACCCAGCTGAATGCAGAATTCCAGAGAGTAACAAGGAGAGGTAAGAAGGATTTCTTAAGCGAGCCGTGCAAAGAGATAGAAGAAAATGATAGAATAGGAAAGGCAAGTGATCTTTTCAAGGAAATTAAAGATACTAAGGGAATGTTTCATGCAAAATGGGCATGATAAAAGACTAAAATGGTAGGGATTTAACAGAAGCAGAAAAGATTAAGAAGAGGTGATAAGAAAATACAGAAGAACTATATAAGAAAGATTTTAACATCACTGATAACCTTGATGAAGTGATTGCGGAGCCATACATCCTAGAGAATTAAGTCAAGTGGGCCTTAGGAAGCATTGCCAACAATGAGGCTAGTAGAGGTGATGGAATTCCAGCTGAGCTATTTAAAATCCTAAAAGATGATGCTGTTAAAGCCCTTCACTTAACATGCCAGCAAATTTGGAAAACTCAATAGCGGCCGCTGGATTGGAAAAGATCAGTTTATTTCCCAGTCCTAAAGAAGGGTAATGCCAAGGAATGTTGAAATTACTGAACAAGTATGCTCATTTCACACACCAGCAAGGTTATGCTTAAGACTCTGCAAGCTAGGCTTCAGCCATATGTGAACTGAGAATCACCAGAAAAGCAGGCTGGTTTTCAAAGAGGCAGAAAGACTAGAGGCAAAATTGCCAGCATTCACTGGATCACAGAAAAAGCAAAGGAGTTCCAGAAGAATATTTACTTCTACCTCATTGACTATACTAAAGCATTTTAACTGTGTGGATCAAAACAAAATGCAGCAAGTCCTCAAAGAGATGGGAGTACCAGATCATCTAACTGTCTCCTGAAGAACGTGTATGCCAGCCAAGAAGCAACAGTTAGAACCGAATATGGAACAACCGATTGGTTTAAAATTGGAAAAGGAGTACTACAAAGCTGTACAGTGTCACCTTATTTATTTAACTTATGCACCCGAAATGCCAGGCTAGATGAATCAAAAGCTGGAATTAAGGTTGCCAAGAGAAATATCAACAATCTCAGAGATGCAAACTATATCACTCTGATGGCAGAAAGTGAAGAAGACTTAAGAAGCCTCTTGATGAAGGCAAAATAAGACAGTGTAAAAGCTGGATTGAAGCCTAACTTTAAAAAAAAAGCCACTAAGATCATGGCAACTGGTACCATCACTTTCAGGCAAATAGATGGAGAAGAAATGGAAGCAGGGTCAGATTCTATATTCTCGGGCTCAAAGATCACTGCAGTTAGCAACTAGCCATGAAACTAAAAGACCCTTGCTCCTTGGAAGGCAACCTGCGGCAAATCTGGGCAGCACATGAAAAAGCAGAGAAAGCACATTGCTGACCATGGACTACATAGTCAAAGTTATGGTTTTTTCCAGTAGTAATGTTTGGCTGTGAGAATCGCAGAATCGATGCTTTCAAACTGTGATACTGGAGAAGACTTCTGAGAGCCCCTGGACAGCAAGGGGATCGAAGCAGTCAATATTTAAAGAAATTCATCGACACTATTCACTAGAAGGGCCAATACTGAAACTGAAGCTTAAATACTTTGGCCACATAATGAGAAGGCAGGACTCATTGGAAAAGATCCTGATGTTGGTTAATATGAAGGAAAAAGGAAAAAGGGATGACAGAAGGTGAGGTGGATGGATAGTGTCATGAAAGCAAAGAACGTGAGCTTGAACAGACTTGGAGAGATGGTGGAGGATAGAAGGGCCTGGCATCTGTGGGGTCACAGTCAGACGGGACTAAATGACTGAACAACAACTCTTGGCTCAGGCTCAAGCAAATTCCCTTTTTAGGCAGCAATCAGGCCATGGTGGGGGGTTGGAGAGAGGGGAGTGGTACAAGAATACCTCCTCCTACTGATCCAGTTAGTCTCCAGGAAAAAAGCACCTACCTTAAATAAACTGACCTATCCAAGTAAAAGTCCTATAAGAATAATCACTGAAGTCCCTCCTGATGCTGAGAGTTTAGGATTGTGTTGTTGTTCATTCATTTCTGTTGTGTCTGACTCTTTGTGCCCTTGTTTGGTCTTCCATTTCCTTCTCCTGTTCATTTTACAGATGAGGCACTGGGGCAAATAGGATTAAGTGACTTGTCCAGGGTCACGCAGCTAGTAAAGTGCCTGAGGCTGGGTTTGAACTCAGGAACATGCCTTCCCGACTCCAGGCCCAACACTCTATCCACTTCACTGCCCAGCTGCCCCAGGATTCTGAGCTAAGCATAATTCTTTCTTTGAAATTAATTTGAACATAGTTAACGGTAATGAGTATTGTGGAGAATTCTCTGACTTTGGTTAAGTCAGTTCCGTTTTCTCACCTGTAAAAGAAGAAGATTGGACTAGCTAACAACTAAGGTCTCTTTTGGCTCTAAAAAAACTCATATAATTCTATATATGAATTTATTAATGCCAAATAACACTGTAAGCAATCACTAGGGCAACTAATTGTAGGGAGAGTGTGGCCTCCAAAATGTAATCAATCAACAAACATTTCTTAAGTGACTTCTATGTGCCAGTCACCATGCTAAGTGCTGGGGAGGTAAGGACAAAAATGAAACAGTCCCTGCTCTACAAGGACTTAGAATCTAATGGATGGCACCACACATACACACACACACACACACACACGCACGCACGCACACACGCATGCACACGCACACACATATACACACATATGCATATATGTGTGTACATGCAATTGAGAGAGAGAAAGAGAAAATATGTAAAAATGACTACAAAATAATATAAGTGGAGCAGAGGGAAACACTAGCATATGGAAGGACCAAGAAAGGCCTCATGTAGAAAGTGGCAATTGGGTTGAATCTTAAAGGAAAGAAACCACAGATTCCAAGAAGGGGACATGAGGTGGAAGAGCACACCAAGGATGAGCAACAGCCAGTTCAAAGGCACGGAGACAGTAAATGGAATGTCACATATGGAAAACAGCAAAAAGACCATATCGACTGGGTCACAGAGTATGTGGAAGTGAGTAATGTGTAATTAGGCTGAAAAGGTTGGATGGGGCCAAGCTATGAAGAGCTTTCAAAGACAAATAGAGGAATTTATATTTGACACTAGAGGTAATAGGGAACCAATGGAGTTTAAGTAGTGAGGTGACAAGGTGAGACCTACAATTTAGGAAAATCACTTTGGCAGCTAAGTGGAGGATGGTGGAGCAGGGCAGGGAGTTGTCCAGGTAACAGATTATGAGAACTTGGACTAGGGTGGTGACCCTCTAAGTGGAGAGGAGACATAGACAAGAGATTTTGTAGAGATAGAACTGACAAGATTTGGCAGCTGATTAGATGTGTGGAATGAGTGAGAGTGAACCATTCGGGATGACACTGAGCTTGAGAACTTGAAAGAGTACAAGGTTAGAGGCTCATCAGAGACTCTTTCATGATACAAAGGATCCAGGCACATGTTAGGGGATTTTCTCAGTGTCTTGGCTCATGGTTTCCACCCAGAAAATCTGGAAACACATATGCACATCGCTTACTATGTTGAGACTGACTCTCCAATTGCAAGCCCAGTATCTAAGATTATAAAGATAAATTTTATTAAAATTAAAGCAGAAATCTTAAAATGAGTAACCATTAGTCCCAAAGATACATGTAAATCTTCAGATTCACTTACAGTTCTGAGTATGAGAACTTTCTTGGCACACACCCCACCTTATAAGTTCTGTCTTATCCTTTGCGCCCAGACTCTTCTCTACCACTGAAAAGGAGAGACAGTGGAGGGGGTACAATGAACTTTCTCCTCTTTCTCTGTCTTTTTACCTCTGTCTCTGTGTATATCTTTTTGTTACTGTTTCTGTCTCTCTGTGTATGTGTGTCTCTGTTTTTCTGTCTCCATTTTTCTATCTCTCTGTCTCCCTTGATTTCTCTGTCTCTGTCTCTCTGTCTATCTCTGTGTCTCTGTCTCTTTCTCTGTCTCTCTCTCTGTCT
The DNA here is from genome assembly GCF_011100635.1 of Trichosurus vulpecula. NCBI lineage: Eukaryota > Metazoa > Chordata > Mammalia > Diprotodontia > Phalangeridae > Trichosurus > Trichosurus vulpecula. Next base: position 313,543,930 of record NC_050575.1, read on the forward strand.
CTGTCTCTGTGTATGTGTCTCTCCCTGTGTCTCTCTTTCTCTATGCGTGTGTCTGTCTGTCTGTCTCTCTCTCCTTCCTTATAGTCCTCACTGATTTACAGCATGGCCACACTGAGTACCTAATTTCTCGAGCTAAAATGATTCTCTGTAGAGTCTTCCTGTCTTTCAGTGCTATCTCCCAGTGTGCAACGTAACTGCAAAACCATCTTCTGGGTCTTTGCCTCCTTTTCTGGTTGCCACTATGCCTCCCCATCTCACCTAAGCTCTCCCTTCAGTCTTGGCATTTGCCAGCTCTACCCACCATCTCTCACACTCTCTGGGCCACACACTTTGTTTCACCTGTTTACTCAAATTTAAAAGGAATGGGAAAGAAGCAAATACTGCAGCACCGGCTATGTTTAGGTGAAGAAGTTGAAGCTCATGTGTGAAATGGCTGTCAAAGCTAGAAGTCAGCTTTCCTGTGAATCCATTCCATTGCCTGAACAGGACAAACACAGGCATGGGGGTAGCTGTAGCTACAGCCTGGATGATGTAAGAAGTCGAAAGATTGAGCATTGAGCAAAGCGTGTGATATCCCCCTAATTTTTCTCCCCTCCTGACCACAGCCCCAAACACACACAACTCTGAGTCTTCTTTCTCCTTCCCTTCCCCCACACAAAAAAAAACCTAAAACCTAAAAGCTTAAAAAAAAAAACCCCACAGTCCAGTGTGGTGGAAAAGTCATTTAAATGGGAGTTAGAAAACCTGGGATCAAATCCAAGATGCAGTGTTCGCTACCTGTGTAACTATAAGTAAGCCACTTCTCTGTGGGCTTCAAGTTCATAGTCTATTAAATCTCACGAAGTTGGTCTTGAAGGTTTCTTTAAGCTCCAAATTCTATGATCCTGTCATATAACCTGCACTTTCTGCAATACAGCTTCAGGGAGAAAAAAGGTAAGCTTTTCATGAGATTTTACAGAAATAATATTCTTTGTCAGACCAGACATCCTGATTTTTGATAAGGGAAATATGATAGCCATACCCAGGCTCACCCCAATATTATTTTAACTGCCTCCCTATATGATAAAGGGCTGGGAGTCTCTATGTTCCAAATCCAATACAAGCTGTAACTTGCTGTATGACTTTGGAGGAGTCATTCAGCTTCTCTGCCCACCGTGTGACTTAAAAGATTGTGGTGAGCACCATGGAATCCAAACCATAAGCTCTAGAGCTTCCCTGGCCCAGATGGTAATTGATTTGCCAAAGGTCGCACAGGTCCTCTGACTCTTCAAATCCAGGGATCTGTCTAGCAGGCCACACATATGAAATTATATATATATGAAAGCATCTTGTGAATTGTCAAAGGCTCTGTAAATGCAGCGTGACAATATTGTGATTATCAACTACTTTATTCATATACGGTCTACCAGAACCAAGTCCTGGGATGAACAAGCCGACGAATGAAAGAGTTATCCTTAATTACTCTGCATGCGGAAGGAGCAGCCAGGAGCCACTGCAAGCTCAAGACTCCAGTCTCTCTGAGTCACATCTTGAGACAGGAAACCACAAAGCCCTCTGCATGTACCCCTGACCCACACAGCTGCTCTGAGAACTGGCTGGCATTTCTGCTTAAGCATAGGCCAGTAACAGTTCCTAACTTGTCCCACAGCACCACCTGGTGACCAACAGAGAGGACACGGTAACAAATACTTGTAATAAACCAAAAAGGACTTTCAGACACACATTGGAGCTGGAAGAGAGGCCTTAGAATATAAAAGTCATATTGGCAGCATTGGCAGAGGGATTTGGAACATAGAATATCAGAAGTGGGAGTGGCCTTAGAGCACAGAATCTTAGAGCTGGTAAGGACCTTAGAGATCACTTTAGTCTGTCTCCTTCACTTTGCAGAGGAAGAAACTGAGGACCAGGTCACATAGCTGGGAACTGGCAAACCTAGACCTCAAAGCCAAGCCTTTTGATTCTGAGTCCAACTCTTCGTACTACACGAAGCTTTGTGCTAGGGCAGATAGATGGTACAGTGGATACAGCCCCGGGCCTGGGGTCAGGAGTTCAAATCAGATCTCAAATACTTACTAGCTGTGTGACAAAGTTTCCTCACCTGTAAAATGAGCTGGAGAAGGAAATGGCAAACCACTTCAGTATCTTTGCCAAGAAAATCCCAAATGGGGTCATGAAGACTCCGACACAACCAAAGCAACTCAACAACAACAAAAGCTTTGTGCAACATCAAGTGGGTTGGCTTTCGTGATCTCCTTGGGTTAGAGTGGGAGGAAACATTAGAGATCCTTTAGTCCACTACTCTCGTCATATAGATGAGGAAGCCAAGCCCCATAGAGAAGTGACTTGTCCAAGGTCACACGGAAGGTTTTAGAACCAGGACTAGAAGCCGCACCTCCTGACACATAATACAGCGTTCTTCCTGTTCTAGCATGGATTATCTATAGGGGTCTGGTTGCTTGGGAAAGCAGATCTTTGATAACTTTAGCCGAAGACATCCCTGGGAGCAACCACTTGGGGACAATCTTCCCAAGCTCTGTGTCGGGAATTTCTACTCTTCCCCATTACAGGAACCACAGGAGTGGCTGATGGCAGTCGCTAGTCCTTTAAGGGGGAAGGGAAGGGAATAAGCATTTATGTAGCACCTATCATATGCTATAGAAATATCTCATTTGATCCTCACAAAAACTTCACAAGGTTGGTGCCGCTATTTTCATCATTTTACAGATAAGGGAACTAGGGTATACAGAAGGTTAAGTGACTTTCCCAAGGTCACACAGCTAGTAAGGTCTGAAGCCAGATTTGAACTCAGGCCTTCCTGACTCTAGGCCCAATGCTCTATCCACTGTGCCACCCAGCTGCCTTGAGAAGCAGGCTGTACCTGTTTTAAGAAGAAAGTGATAGAGCCAATTAACAAATGATTACATTTTTCAACGATTTGTTATGAACTTAATATTAAACATCAACACAATTAATTAAACTTAATTTGCAACTATTCAGGTAGAGAATCAAGACTAGACATGTGATTTCACTGGTGTAAGGAACTCCTTCAATCAAAGCACCTTTTCAGCAACTTAATTTTACAGAGTTGCCCTAGGCCACTAGGAAATGAAGGGATTTGTCTAGAATCACACAAACAGCATGTGTCAGAGACAAGATTTGAACCCAGGTGTTCCTGGCCCGGGCCAGCTTTTCCTCCTCTGTGCCAAGTTGTCTCTCAATACTGAAGATCTCAACTAAACTGGAAACAAAAAAAAAAAAAGGACTGACAAATTAATAACTTTCTCTATCTGTGGGTGGTCCCTGGGTATTCTTAGATGTCAGGTTTAATTAGTTTATTCCAATAACAAATGAAACTCTGGTAATTATTTACATGCAAATGAATAAGTGCAAATTCATAAAAAAAGATTTTGCAGTCACTTTATCTAATTCCCTACCAGAGCTCTACATTCCTTCTTTGTCACTTTTCCTCTCAAACAATCATACTTTTTATTTCTTTTCTCTTTGCTTTATTTCAAAAGATCATCCCAGATTTCTACACTCTCACACAGACCCATCCCTTTTTATTCTTCACATTGTTGGTTGTGATTGCATTAAAATATTCCATTCATTTTGCATTGTGGGGTGGTGCTTACCTAGTGAGTAATGTTTGGGGATGCCAAATGCTTAATGCCCTGTGCTCATCCCCCAGTGATTATATGCTTCATCCAAAACCAGAAATTTTAGCAAGGCTTTTAATAAAGTGTCTTCTACTATTTTTGTGGAAAATATGCAGATATATGAGCCAGGTAATAGAAAATAAGCATTCGACACAGTAAGTGTTTTGACTAGCTAGTAATATTTTCAGTCACTTTTCAGTCATATCTGACTCTTTGTGACTGTGACCCCCACTGAGGGTATTCTTAGTAGAGAAACTAAAATGGTTTGCATTTTCTTCTTCAGCTTATTTTATGGATGAGGAAATTGAGGCAAATTGGTTTAAAAGTGACTTGCCTAAGATAATGTAGCTAGTAAGTGTCTGAGGCCAGATTTGAACTCATAAAGATGAGTCTTCCTGATTCCAAGCCCAGCACTCTATCCACTGTGCCACCTAGCTGCCCAATAATAATATACCTAAGAGGATTTGAAAAAAAACTGAAGTCAAATGGTCCAAGGCCAATTTGGAAAGAGGTCTCAGAGCACCAACCCTGGAATCAGGAGGACCTGAGTTCAAATTTGGCCTCAAATACTTACTAGCTGTGTGACCCTGGGCAAGTAACTTCACCCCAATTGAAGAAAGAAAAGAAGGAAGGAAGGAAGGAAGGAAGGAAGGAAGGAAGGAAGGAAGGAAGGAAGGAGAAAGAGAAAGAGAATTGGTTTCTCTGCAATATGTCCCTGTACATCCAAGACCTCCCATTACTACACTCTGACATTACTGGAACCCCTGGAAAGCTGCTTATTATCACTTCCAGAGGTATAGCGACATCAAAAAGGAGGAGAAATCCATGTTGCAAAAAATAGCCAATCACAAAGGAGTATCTTGCCATGCCCAGGGTTGAAAACTTCATCTCTGCATTGCTCAGTCACTACAGTCAACAAATCGGGAGCACAAAGCATATAAAGGACTCACCATTTTACAGGAAGGCATTATCCCTAAAAAAAAGGTGGCAATCGATGATGATCTACGCTGAATAAATGAACCGATACAAGGAAATCTACAGAGATGTAAACTTGGGACAGATGAAATCAGTGAAGCCAGAGACTCCATGCTCAAGGTTCTAGATCATAAAGAGCAAGTTCTAAAGCTTCTAAATAAGAACAGAACTGTCAAGAAAATGTCAAAATTAAAGAGGAAGGAAAAAGTCTAGACTAAGGGGAATCAGGACTCAGTGGAGAATGGGGTTAGGGTTTTGATTTTGAGTTTCTGGTTTTTTCAAAGTGGAAAATTAAAATAAAGGAAGATATCCAAAATGCACAGGAGACAAAGAAAGAGACCCACAGTGCCCAATAAATTATAAGGATCATCGTCAACCTGGCATACTGAACCAAAAACTTAATTTCAGCCTTGTCCCTTTTAAACTTGTCTTGTGATCAGATTTTTTTTATAGCCCTCTGATGTGTCAGTGCTTACTAATCAGAATTAGTAACACAACTGGGTAGCAGGCATTTCTCAGCCTTCCATTTTAAAAACTCTATTTACCCAGCAGATTCCTACAGGAAATGTACAGAGCCTGGACTGAAAATATCCACTCGGGCCATCTGGTATACCCATCTCCACAATGAACGTGAAACCTCTTCTAGTCATCCCAGTCAGTTCTAGTTTCTGACCTTCCATGTCCGAACTAGCCTTTTATAGCCAGCTCTGTGACACTGGTGGAGCTTGCTCGTCTCAGATCTCAAGTGATTTTGAACTTCTAGCTCTTGTAATTTTTTTTAAAGAAACATTTTAAAGCAATTTTGTGGCAGTGCTTGTCCCATACGTGTCCAAGTTGGGTTTTTTGTGGTGGTCCAGGGCAGGCAACACCATTGGTGTTCTGGGATCCTTGTTTTGAAGTACCTCCTCGACACAGTACTTCCCGTAGCTGGTGTGATGCTGTTAATTGTATGTATTCCATATGTCTCCAAACATTAATAAAGGATTCAGTGAGGTTTTGTTAAAAAAAAATACAGCCTTAAATTTTCCTCACTCCAATCCATCCTCCACTTAGCTGCCAAAGTGATTTTTTTAAATCACATGTCTGACCACGTTAGACCTACCTACTCAATAAATTCTATTGGCTCCCAATTACCTACAGGATCAAATATAAATTCCTCCTGTTCGGCATTTAAATCCCTTCATAACCTGGCCCCTTCCTACCTTTCTAGTCTTCTTACATTTTCTTCTTCCCCTCAACACACTCTACAATCCAGCTACACTGGTCTACTCACCATTCTTTGTACCTGACATTCCATCCCCTATCTCTGTATTTTTGCCTGGGCTGCTCCCCATGCCTAGAATGCTACCTTTCATCACCCCCTTCCCATGGCCCTTAGTTTCCCTGGCTCCCTTCACCACTCAGCTGAAACCCCGCTTTTTACAGAAGGCTTTCCCTGGTCCCCAACAGCTGCTAAGGTCTCCCCTTAAGAGATTATCTTCCATATACTCTGTATATCCTGAATGTACCTAGTTATTTACATGTTATTTTTTCCATTAAAATGTAAGTTCCTTTAGGGAAAGAACTGTTTTCCCTCTTAGAATAATATCTAACATATAGGAAGTAGTTAATAACTGCTTATTGACTGACTGACACACTGAATGAGAGAGCAAGGATCCAAAAAGTTTTCTACAGATTGGTATGTCAAAGATTTGACAAATTATAACATTGGTCTGAATCTAACAAGAAGAATTTAATGTAGATAAATGTGAAGTTTTATACCTCGGGTTCAAAATATCAATTTCATAATTACAGGATGGGGAAGCATGATTTGACATCAGTTTGACAGAGATCCAGGAGTTTTAGAGGATTTCAAACCCAATGAGTCAGCAGTATGATTCCTGAGAAAGTAGTCAAAAGGTTGCATTTCTAAACCTGGAAAAAGTCCAGGCTCTCTCTATGACTCTCAGAGGTCACGTACTACATTGGGAGGCATAAATTCTGGCAGTCAGGAGATGTTAATCCCACTATACTCTCCCCTCATCAGATCTGTAGAATCATCTTCAGTTTGGGGTACCACAGACACTGATGAGCTAAAGGGCATCAGGAGGAAGGTAACCAAGATAGTTAAAGGTGACAAATGAACTGGAGATGTTTAACATGGAAATAACTCAGAAGTGATCTGGTAGCAATCTTTAATGGGAGACTGCTATGGTGGTATTGTTGTTCATCCTTCATTCTCAAAGAGGATCGATGACATCATGAAGGTGATGTCTTGACTTGCAAGTAAATTGGATTTAAGTGAGGCAGAGCTGTGCAAATTCATCAGAGTCCAGTAATAAGATATAAGGCAAGATGACTGGCAACGGCCCAGAATGCAGTGGGAGACCTTGGCCTTTTTTCTATGGTGGTAGAGTAGAGGAAGAACTGGAAAGGTTAAAATCATGACTCCAATACTTACTACCTATGTGACCTTGGACATGTCATTGAAATTCTCTGAGACTCAGTTTCCTCATCTGTAAAATGAGATTTTTAAAATAGATCCTTCTCAAGTCCCTTCTAAATCTATTGCTATGATGTAAATTTCATACCACATTATGAAAATGCTTGTTTTATTCCATAAATTAAAAAATAAATAAAAATAAATAAAAATTTTTAAGTCTGTCGTGAGGAAGAGGACTTAGACTTGATCTTCCCTGAGAGCAGAACCAGGAGCAATGGATGTGACATAAGGAAAGTTTCCTAACATTCAGAGCCATCCAAAAGTTGAACATAAGGTCCAGAGTACACAGGAGCCATCCAAAGGCAGGGACCATCTCGCTATTGTATTAGCAACCCTAGTGTTTAGCATGGTGGCTGGTACACAGCAGGGACTTAATAAATGCTTGTGTTTAGTTAACTGACTAACTGATTGTCTCAGGGGAGGTCTTCAGGCAAAGTCTGGATGAGCATTTGTCAAGAATGTTGTAGGAGGGATTATTTTTCAGGTGGTCGAGGCTTAATAGGCAAGTGCACCTGGTTCAGCTTTCTCTGAAGCATTATGAACAGGGCCTGCAATAGGATCAGGGCTAATCAGACCCAAGGTTGGGTGGGAGAGACAGTGAGGAAGCACAATCCACCCCCTATTATATATAAATACACCACAATGTTCCTTGTTGTTACACATGTAAGTTCCTTTCAGATTTTTGTACTTACAAACAGTACGGTTAGGGAAGAAATGACTGCTACTGTTCTACTAACTTTAAGACCAGGCATGGTTGTGATCCTTTGTAATCTAAAGAGGACCAAAATAGTGTCACAATGTCAGAGTCAAAGTACAGTGTGTCTGACTGTGACTGATCAGACCAATACAAGCTCAGAAGGCTCTACCACAGGTCAGGCACAAATAGGCCATATGAACACATGGAGTGGAGAGGTCTCTAAATTTGTGCATCTCACATTTCTTTTGAGCTACTGAGATTCTACTTTGATCATAGGGCACAACTCCTTTGATTCTTTATTAAAACATATGACTGTGTGTCAATATTTATCACAGAAACTGCAAGAGGGAATAGACAGCAAAAAGATCTCAGAATGGTTAAGCAAAAGCAAAACATTTATGTAAAATTTCAAGGAAAGAGAATCAAAGGATGAGAGGAGGCAAATCAAATGAAGAAAGGTACAGTGCAAGGAGATTAGGGCATTTATTAATAAATCTATAGAACTATTCACAAAATTAATGGGCATTTTCAAAGAATAGTTGCTCGGGGGTAGCAAGCCCTATAGGATCTTTTACTATGGGTGGGGAACCTGCGGCCTAGAGGCCACATGTGGCCTTCTAGGTCCTCAGGTTCAGTCTTTTGACTAAGTCTAAGTTTTACAGAACAAATCCTTTTATGAAGGGGATTTGTTCTGTGAAGTTTGGATTCAGTCAAAGGGCAGCACTTGAGGACCTAGAGGGCTATGTATGGCCTCCAGGTCACAGGTTCTCCAGCCCTGCCAGACTATTCAAAGAAAGGTAAAGTGTTAACAGCTAATGAAATTACACATACAAGTACCACAAGCCTTTCACTATTCTGTCTAGAGTCAGAGTCTTTCCCAGAGTCTTCCCGATAGGGGTGTGCTGGTGCCAGTTCCTACTGTCTGTCAAGAGCCCATTGTTAAATTTTCAGTGTGAGTTTTTACACCTCAGAAGAGCTTGTCATAATGTTTTATTGATTGTCTACACTTAAGCAAGTAAAGGAGGAAATGTTAATAATGCACATTAAACTTAAAAGTGTTTCCTTCATACATTCTTTTGCCATCATCGCCACCACACTATACCCTGCATCATATTGTTATACGTTTAACCACCACACCCATGCTTCCAAGGATGCAGTAACAAAGCTACTCAGAACCCTTTGCACTAAATATCTAGAAACACAACACAATGACGGTTCTACAATTTAATGAGGCTAGAATCCTGATCCCAAACAGCCATGGACAACTTAGATGAGCTAGCTCTTTAAAAAAAATTAGATAACCTTTTCAGGGTATATTCTAAAGAATGGATTTACTGGGTCAAAGGATATCATTGTTTTTGTAAATTGCATTGTATAAAATTCTTTTGTTTATTGTTGTTTTCATTTGTGTCCATTTTCCTTTCTCCAGTTTGCCATTTCCTTCTCCAGTTCATTTTACAAATGAGAAACTGTGGCAAATGGGGTTAAGTGACTTGCCCAGGCTCACTTGTCTAAGTGTATAGGCCAGATTTAAACTCAAGAAGATGAGCCTCCCTGACTTCAGGCCCAGGACTCTGCACTGTCCACCCAGCTGCCCAGAAACATTCTAAAGTTCTGGAATTCCATCAGTAATAAATGAATGATCTTATTTTTCCACAGTCCCACCCATCATTGAGTTCCATAGCTCTTAATTATTTTTTGCCAATTTGAAGGTTCAGAGGTGGTACTGCAAAATTGTTTTAATTTTCATCTCTTGATCAAATTGTCCCTTGATATCTGTATGTCCCCAGATACCAAAAGTGAAATGAGCTGCCTTGAGAAGTGGTGGGAGGGGTGGGAGGCGTCAGGAATCCCCTTCTCAGAAATCTTCAAGCAGAGGATTATCAGATAGGTTATAATGGGAATACTTTTCACGTATGGTTGGTCTAGATGGATGCATTGTTGGATTCCTCCCAACTCTCAAGTTCTGTGATTCTGTGGTATGACTAGCCCCAGACTCCCAAGCAGTCTATGCATTAAGCCATCTTGCCATCTGCCTGCCATGTCACCATCTTCTTCCTTTTTCCACTTCTTGCTCTGGTCACAGTATTCAAATAGTGCCATTGCTTTTAGAAAAGATGTGTCAATCAACTGCCCCATGTATCAATTGAGGATTCATGAAATTTCCCACAATAAAACTCCCTTCCCTGACCACTATTCTCCTAAATTCATTATCTTGCCTTATTAGAATATAAGCTCATTTAGGGCAAGAACTGTCTCACTTTTTGTATTTGTATCTCCTTGCTTAGCACAGTGTAACAACAATGCTGCTTGCAGCTGCTGTACAGGTGTAAGGCCAATAACACCAGCACACAGGAGAGCTGCTAGCACAGGTTCTTTGATCTGTTTTGCTAAGGAATGCACCTTTAAGGGGTTTACAATCTCACTTTAATTAAACATACATATATCATTCACTTAGTTTAGGGGGAAAAGTCAGCACCCTGAACTTCAGAGAAAAAACACAGAGAAATTACAAGCAGAAATTATATAAACAGAGCAAATAACACAAATCAGCAAACAGGACTTCTGTCTGTCCATAGCAATACATACATAGTTACCAGACAGAAAAGTACCAACATCTGGATTTTCAAAGCCAGGGGGCTCCTTAACAGTTACCCAGAGTCTTATCTGGCCAAATCACATGAGCACTCTTCCAATGAGTGAGCCCCCAAAGCAACATGCTAACCTTAAAGTATATATACTGTTTTCAATCAAGGACTCAATTCAAACAAAGGCAAGACCCAATCAAAGGCCCTTGATTGCCTTAGTGCTGAGAAGCACTCCAAAAATAAAAACAGCAAAAAGTCCCACTTTGCTTGCCGTTACAAACAGTTCCTGGCACATAGCAGGCACTTATCAAATGCTCATTCATTCATTTATTCATTCATTCTTTCCTGAGGCTGACCATACCTACAAATGAGTATTAACATTTTGGTCTTCCTTTTGTCTGTTCCTATACTGGGGATTTGGAGATAGCTTTGTAAATTCTTCAATTCTCTGTATGTTTGACACCACTTTAAATGTCTTGATCGTCATAAATACTTTTACCAATCTATTTTTTCTTTCAGTTATATTTTTCTCAAGTGTAATCTTAAGATTTTAATAGTTAAATATATCTTATTCCTAATAATTCCATGTAGAAAAGAAAAAATAAAGATCTCACACACACACCCCCATCCCCAACAAATGCAACAAGCACACTATTCTATTGCTTTCAATCTTCAAGTATTGGAAGGACCCTCATGAGGAGCTATTTGCCTTGTTCTCCAAGCTTCGCTCCCTCTCTCCCCTCCCCCAAGGCTCAAAATAAGTGATTCCTGATTATTGGAGAGAATTGACTTCCCCGGCCAAGAGTTTCAGTAATAGCTATTGCCCTTCTGCGCCACCTGGTGTTTGAGAGAGGTGAAGATTCACATTAATCCCTGTTCCTCTCTACTTCTCTCTCTCGATAAAGAAAAAGCAGAGGGAGTTTTGCAGCTGTTTTGGCATGCTGGTGAGCATGACTAAGTTTGTTTGACTGATCTAAAGAGTAAACTCGAGCTGTGTTGCCATGAGCTCCATTCTCACAGCTCCAGAGTTGTAAGATTGAACCACACAGCATCTGGGTGAATGAATAACTAGCTGGTCTGGACTATATAGCCTAGAGTCAGTCAATCTAAAGAGCTTTGCAGTCTCTGGTTTAAAGAGAACTGCCATTCATAATAAGAACTAATACTTTCTAAAGGTTCTTTTAAGGATGACAGCAAATTGAAATAGCTTGAAAATGCTCCGTTTGAATAGAGAAAGAATGAGAAGTTTCCCAGTAAAGTAGTGAGAAGAGGTGCAGCTTACCATGGCGCAAATGTTCCTGAATGTACCAATATCATCGAAAGCTGTAGTCCAGAGTTGAGAGTTCCCGTAAACCAGGAGTAGGGAACCTGCCCTAAGCACTTGAGTTTTCTTCCTTCATGTGCTTCCCTGACAGGTGTGTGTCCAGTCTCCACCAGAGATATTAAGTACATTAGTGGAAATGTGTGATCCAGATTCATAACACTGCATTGTACCATATAAGCATTAATTATTACCATCGTTTCTGTTGCCTTTCTGTTAAGTAGTTATATTTAAGATCTAAAAGTGTCATTATTGTGAGCGGCTGGTTGTGTAAATATCACACACTGTATGGGTGTATTTCCTTGTGAGTGGATGATTATGTAAATAGAATATGCTTCAGATGGTGGGGATGGGGGGTGGGCAAGTAGGGGAATTATATTTTCCTGCAACCAGATTATACCCTAGGATCCTGAGAGAGTTTGAATGTAACCTGTGTAGCAATTATCTCTCCCTGGGAACCTGGATCCATCACGATGAGGGCAGGTTTGAGTAAGAGAGCCAACCCAAAGAAACTGAATTCAAGGAGTGATCTGTGTGTGAACATGCTAAAAACTGAAGGGATCAAAGAATATTTCATGTAGGAAGTGGCACCTTAGCTATGCTTTGAAGAATGCTAGGGATTCTGTGAGACAGAGGCAGGAGGGAAGGCATTCCAGGTGTAATGATTCCACTCCTGCCCCTCAGCTTAAAGCTCCGTGGCCTCCCACCAAAAAAACCCCAAACCTCCAAGTAAAAGCAGAAGGAGCCAGAAGAATGGGGGCTTTGCTTGAGACCTCCAGCACAGAAAGAGGAGATCTCTGGCCCCTCTGCCCAGCCGTCCAAGAGTCCGAACCGACTTATCTGCGGCCCCATCCCCATTTCTTCCTCTCAGGTCGGGCCAGACCTCCACCACTGGCTCCGCCACCTCGGTTTACTCTTGCTCTCGCTTTTGTGTCCCCGGCCCCCAAGAGTCAATGAACAGCTCACTTTCTGCTTGCCTCCTTCTGTCCCTTCTCCAGTCTCTGGGCTAATTCGCATTACATAAAAATCGTTTTATGTGGAGGTCAGCAGAACAGTCTGCCTAAGTAAAGCATGAATTGTATCCTCTCAGTAAAATTTAAGTTCCTTGAGGGTAGGGACCATTTAGTTTTCTACATGGTAGATACTTAACGTCGATTGAATTCAACTGGATTGAATCGTTAGGTTCATATTCTGTTAGATTGTAAATTTCTTTAGGGTACTTGGAATTGTTCGACAACATTCAACAAACATTTACTAAATATTTACTCTGTTAGAAGCACTATACTGTGAATTAAGGAGAAATAGTTTCAATAATTGCTACTACCTTCGTGGAGTTTACAATCTAATAGGTGGCTTGATCAATCAACAAGCATTTATTAAGTGCTTACTGTATGCCAGTACTCTGATAGGCACTGGAAAGACAAAATCTAAAATGAAGCAGTTCCTGCCCTTAAAAAGCTTACATTCTATTCAGGGGGAGATGGCATAGAACATAAAGAAATATACACAAAATATATATATGGAGACTAGCCAAGATGGTGGAGGAAGAAGTATAGTCAAGCTCTCCCTCACACCTACTCTACAAAAACCTAGAAAATGTACCTAGAAATGTACCTAGACAATGACTGGGAAATCCCCCCCCCAAAAAAAAATAACAGTGAATCATTTTTCCACCCAAAGAGACAGATAGAGAAGTCTGCTGACACTCAGGACAGGTGTAGCCAGAAGCAGCCATGGGAGCTTTCCAATGTGGTTAGTCAACCAACACTTGCCCAGGTGTTCTGCACCAGAGAAATCATAGTTTCCAGGCCCACACAGAAGACCCTAACATTGTATAAAGAGTAGGAATGTGTGCTACCTGGTATCTCCATCACTCACTACCAGTGCTGGGTCACAAATCCAGGTTAGATTGAGGAGGCAAAATATGTATAGACGCAACAATGTTCCAGGGTAAGGAGTGGTCTTGAACCACAGACTGTGTACTGAGAAAGGGGTAAGTATAGAAGCAAGTAGCAGCTGTGTGGCTTTAACCTCAAAGGGGAGAAGAGGGGTGAGAGGCCCTCAGTTTCAGCCCCCAGGCCAGTTTAGAGCTGGCAGCGGGAGAACAAGGGCAAAAATCTTCATCCAAAGTGAAGACACAGATTTGTCACTAAATTTTCAGAGCATTCTAGTTGGCTGATAGTGACTGGTTCCAACAACAGTCTACTGGAATTCCAACCAGGAGCAAGTCCAGAGTTGTTTGCTCAGACCCATATCCATGTCAGGAACTTGCAGAACTCAGACCATGCAGATGGCACTCAGACTTAATTCCTAGATTATATTATCTCAGGAGAACTAAAAACTTGTAGGTCCCCAACCTGCACTGTCCTTGAGATCCTGGGATAATACAATACTCAATATGCAAAAAGCAAAAGGGCAAAAGAGGACACAAGCACAGTCCAGACATTCCATGCAGAAGCACAACCATTTTTGGCAAAAATATAAAGTTTAAAGTTATGAAATAGGCTGGAAAATAAGCAAATGAAAAAAGAACTACCATAAAGAGATATTATGGTGATAGAAACACTTAAGACACAAACCCAGAAGAAGAATAGTGTCCCCAAAACAAGTACAATTAAAACCTCAAAGAAAAACGCAGCTTGAACACAAGTCCAACTAGAATTCCTAGAAGAGGGTAAACAAATTTTGTTTTCCTTTTTAAAAAGTTAAACTTAATCTTCTAAATTGAATAAAAGCACTAGATGCTTTTAAAAAAAAAGGAAAATAAATAAGAGCTATGAAAGAATTGGCAAAAAGAATTAACAGCTTAGCACAAGTGGTGCAAAACCTTACCCAAACAATAGACTTCCTGAAAATTGGAATGGACCAAATAGAAATTAATGACTCTATGAGATGACAAGAAATATTAAAACAAAGTCAAAAGACTAGAAAAATATAGAAGAAAATGTAACATCTCATAGCAAAAATAATTGATCTGGAAAATAGATCAAAGAGAAAAATTTATGCATCTTTGAATCACTTGAAAGCCATGACCAAAAAAAAAGAGCCTAGATATAATGTATCAGGGAATTGCAAAAACAAAACACTCCAGATCTCTTAGAACTAATGGACAATGTGAGAATATGAAGAATTTGCTGGATATCTCTTGAAAGAAACACCGAAATAAAAACTCCCAGGAATATCAGAGCTAAAATCCAGACCTTCCAGATTAGAGAAAGCATATTTTAAGCAGACAGAAAGAAAGAAGTCAAGTACCAAGGAGCCAGTCAGTATCACAAAAGACTTAGCAGCCATCTTTATTAAGAAAAGGAGAGTTTGAAATAGTATATCCCCAAAGATATAAGCTTACAACCAAGAATAACATACCACCAAAACTAAGTATAATCCTACAGGAGGGGGGCAGGGAGGGGGAGAACTAAACCTTTAAAGAAAAAGCAGACTTCAAAATACTCCAATATGAAGAACAAAGCTGAGTAGAATCTTTGACATACAAATACAAGAGTCAAGAGAAACATAAAAAGTTAAACATAAGTGAGCAACTGTAAGGGACTACACAAAGATAAACTATTTACATTCTAATATGAGAAGATGATCCATACATCCCTCCTGAACTCTATCATCATCAGGGCTCAGAGAGGGAGCCTAATAAAATAGAGGGTTTATCAAGTTGCTTTGAAATTTTTTGATGCTGTGCATATTCTTTGACCCACCAATACTAGCTCTGTACCCCAAAGAAATCTAAGGAAAAGGAAAAGGACCTATTTGTACAGAAATATTTATAGCAGTAATTTTTGTGGTGGCAAAGAATTGGAAATTGAGAATTTCCCATCAAATGGAGAATGGCTGAACAAGTTGTGGCATATGATTATAATAGAATACTATTGTGCTATAAAAAATGCTGAGCAAGGTGCTTTCAGAAAAACCTAGGAAGAATTACATGAACTAATGCAAAGTCAAATAAGAAGAACCAGAAGAACATTATACACAGTAACAGCAATATTGTATGATGATCAACCATTTTCTTGGCAGATGTTCACCAAGTGACAGGTATACTAACTTGACTCCAGTCACACAGGTAGTAAGTAGCTGAGTTAGAGTTTGAGTCTAGGTTCTGTAACTCCAGAGCCCTTTTTACACTGTCCTAGACCTGTCCAAGTGTAGCATGGTCTCTTTAGTCTTCTGCCAAAAAACAGACAACCAAAAAACCCCTCAAACACCTGTTCAGTTGAATACAATATATAGCAAAACCAAGAGGTAACAGGGTCAAATGTACCCAACAATGAATTTCTTGACACAAAGAAGAGTCATAAGATACAACAACTTTGCACCAAGAAAACAATATGAAAAGTATAAAAATAAGAAATTCTGTACTGCCTCACTACAAATAAAATTCAGAAAAATGAGACATTTCAATCTTTATAGCCATTGACTCTGTCTGCCTAGCTTTTCAACTCCTTTGCGTCCCAGACAGGCTCTAGAACACCCCGAAGAATTTTCCTTTGCCTGGAGCCAGCCAGATGTGAACTCACCACTCCGGCTCCTGTGGGTTGGACAGGAAAACAAAAGGAAACAGTCAATGAATCAAAGAAGTATGACAAAAACCAAAAGCATCAGTGCCTTCTTTTGAGTTTCCAGGCAAGTCAGAGTTTCGCATCCAGAGCCATTGACCTTGGGAGGTTGAACCAGTCCTTTAAGACAATGAACACCTGTGGGTTAGAGATATTTGCTTTGTGACATCCCTGCAAATGACAAATACAGGTCTGAGTCACAGGAATTAAAGCAGGAAAAAAACAAACAAAAAACAAACCAAAAAAAAAAGGAGTTGGCTAGAATTAGTTGTACCCCGAACAATGCCTGATGCAGACTGAAGAGTACATCAGTTTCCTCCCTAGCCTCAAACCTGCCTAGCTTCCTTCTAAGTTCAGGTCAGGTGCTGCCTCCTCCACAAGCCCTTTTCTTACGTATCCAGTTGTTAGGGTTCCCTCTCTTTTGAAATCTCTTCATATTTGCATGTGTAGACATGCTGAGACAGAGTGGTACAGGGAAAGAATGCTACACTTAAGAGTCAGAGGAGATGCACAATTGGTAAACTTTCTGGGCTTCTGTTCTTCAATACTCTGTAAAATAATAAAATAAAATAAATAATCTATAAAATGACAGGGCCAATGGCCCCTAAGGGCTCTTCCATGGTCAGCTAGGTGGCACCATGGATAGAGTACTGAGCCTATATCAGGAAGACTCATGTTTCTGAGTTCAAATCCGGCCTCAGACACTTACTAGCTGTGTGACCCTGGTCAAGTCACTTAACCCTGTTTGCCTCAGTTCCTCATCTGTAAAATGAGCTGGAGAAGGAAATGGCAAACCACTTCAGTATCTCTGCCAAGGAAACTCTAAATGGGGGTCACAAAGAGTCAGACATGACTAAAACAACTGGACAAAGGTCGTCCTAGCTCTCAATCTACGGTCCAATGATGCTATGTTATATTGCAGTCTCCCCCATGAAAATGTAAAGTCCCACCCTTAGGGGCAGGAATTCTTGTTTTAGACTAGCACAGTTTCTTGCCCATTGTAGGCAATTGATACGTGTTTGTTGAACAGAAAGACTGCATTCTTTCTACCCCTCAGAAACTTTGTTCATAATCTGGGAAACAAAAGCAACTGATCTAAATCCCAGGAAATCTCTCAGATCATCAGAACTTTTTTTTTTCTTTTTAAAAAGGAATCTTTGCTAAAGGCATCTTCCAGTGCCTCAGGCTGGTTTGACCTTGGTTTTCAAAGCCTGTGCTAGGACTGTTATGCTAGAATGTGGATCTGTTATCTGAGAACCAGCCTGGGTAAATTGGCCACCAGGTGATAGCTTTTTTTTTTTTTCACAGCAACTTATTTAGATGTTTGATTAAGGTATAGAAGGTTTACAATCTGTAAGTAGCAGGAGGTTCCACACTGATGAAATTGGTGGTAATCTTTTCATTATTTTTTTAACGATTTAAATAATTAATTAAGTTTAATTTTATAATTACTGATAAAATCACTAAGTAAATAAATTTACTTACCTACTTCAATAATATTCAATCCTCCGTCCTGGGAAGAGAAAAAGATCAAAGTGACCAAAGAAATCCTACTTCATGGTCTGTTCTCTCCTCTGCTTTTGAGGGTGTAAGGGTGGTAAACAAGTTACGCAAGTAAACCAGCAAGTACATATGAAAGCAAAGCTGTAAGCCTCTAACCAAGGACAAGTGGCTTTAAACCACTATCATCATTAGCAAGCATTTACTGACCATCCCCTTTGTGGTACCCTTGAGAGTAAAGATTATTTCATTTTTTGGCATTTGTGCTATATAACACCTAACACGTTGCCTTGGCACATGAAAGGCACTTAAAAATGCTTTTCACTGGTTGATTGGTTGGTTGAGCGATCTGTCCTAGTTACAAGATTATCTCTTCCAACAAGCAGTGTTCACTCTGGCAAGTTAAAGACATCACCCTCCTGATGTCATTGGTCCTCTTCCAGAGTGAAGGACAAACAACAATCTGTGACTAGTAGTAACACAGGAGCTGCCACACTGGGGACCCAACTGGTCAGTTCCAGCTGGGCAATGTTCCTTCCTTCCTTCCTCCCTACTTCTTTCTTCTCCCTCTGTCTACATGGGGAATCATACCCTTACATATGGGTGCTCTGCCCAAAGGAATATAAATTTTGACCACTAAAGCCTTGCTTCACTGAAGCCTATCTTGGGGCTTGAGGGCTAGATTTTTTTTTTACTTCCCTACTTATTTAATTCTATCATTTAAAAAAAAAAGCTTTTTTGTCCCATGGAGTTTCATGTATGATTTCTTGTAATAGAGCTCTGGAAAATCAGGCTTTGATAAAGCCCATTGGGATTCAAATAGAGCTACTTGACCATGCCATAAACCCAAATCACTCTGACTCCCACTGATTAGCTAATAATGGGTCCCAGCCCAAGCCTCATTTGGTCATTGTTTCAGTTTTGATGGCTCAGAGTGTAAATAGCAATTGTTTCTGTTCTGACCAGAAACCCTGAGGGTCTTTCCCTTCCAGTTTGATTTTTTTTTTTTGAGTAAGCAAACTAGTCCATCTTTTGCTTCATTTCTTACCTAGCCTTAAATCACTGAATGGGTGTTGCCTCAGACAAACTGAGACTTGAGAAAGACTTTAGCTTATTTAAAAGGCAAAGGTCTCCCATTGCATCTGGGGTCACCTCCAGTCATCCTGACCTATATCTTGCCACTGGACTCAGATGACCTTGAAAGAAAGAATGAGGCTGATGACTTTGCACAGCTCTGCCCCACTTAAATCCAATTCACTAGCAAGTCAAGACATCACTCTCCTGACAACAACAATCACTTTGGGAAGTTATTTTTTATGCTGCCTTTAGAGTTTCCTATCACCACACACCTTCCCTCCCAATTGTTCTAATCTAAGAGCTTGCTAGGTGTATTGGTAATTAAGGTGGGACTTTTTATTTTAATGTTTTCTCTTTTAGAATGCTAAAGTAATCAATGCCTTTCATTAAGTCTTACTAGGTGTAAAGCCCCAGACCCACATCCTTTTGCTGATTAGGTATGAAAACTTCAGGCCCTACAAAGGGTATATAAACTCAGAGGTTGGCATTTTGTTTGGGGCTCTCACTCACTGTAAGAGTGCTGATGTGGAGACTGGGTAGCCGCTGGAGCCCTCTGGCTTTGAAGAAAACCCACATGTTGGTGCTTCTCTTTCTGGTGACTATGTATGTGATGTCTTGATCTGACAAAGCCTGTCTGTTGAATTGTGTTATTTGATCTGTTGATATTTTCTGTTTGTAATTTCTATTTGTATTTCCTCTGAAGGTCAGGGTGCTGGCTTTTCCCCCGAACTAAGTGAATAGTATATGTATGTTTGATTAAAGTGAGATTGTTAACCCCTTAAAGTTGCTTTCCTTAGAAAAGCAGATGATAGAACCTGTGCTGGCAGCTCTTGTTGCTGGTCTTACACCTCAGCAGCAGCTTCTAGCCACATTGTTGTTACACTAGGTCACATAAGGTCTGTGACAGGTGGTTCAGGGACTTTCAGAATGTAAAAAGTTCACTAGCCAGGATATCTTTAGTTTTATCTGACAAGAACTACTCCAAGTATCCTTGATTTATTTATGCCATATAATTACTATTGGGGTCATGAGTAGGGTGGACACCTGTAACAGCAACCACACTGGAATACTCAGCATGGCTGCTAGTGCAAGTTCTTTTATCTGCTTTACTAGGAAAAACAGCTGTTTCGGGGGTCAACAATCTTCTTTAATTAAACAGAAAAAATACAGAAAAGAGAAATAAAGACCAACAGATAGGACTCTACTGCCTGAATCAAAACTTCACATCCACTACTGAATCAAGGCAGCCTTTACCTTTGAGGAGTCAGGGAACTCTGAACATACAGCCACTCAGAGTCTCTACCAGGGAATCACAACCTCTTTCCCATAAGTGAGTCCCCAAAGCAAAAGCTCACTTCTCAGTATATACACTCTTTCAGCTAATAGGCTCAGTGCCTAATTAGAAATTAACGAAAGTGTGTAAGCCCTCCTACAAGCAAGCAAGCTTCCCTTAATGGGCTCCACATGAGGTCTATTGATGGGCAGGGAAGATCTTATTCCCCATTAACCTACTGTATCCCTAGTTCAATCAAGTGGGGAGAGAGGCTGTGTATAGGGGACAAAAGCAAAGGACAGAGGTGGAAAAACATAGGATGTGTAAGGGAGATAAAAAAGACCCCAGTTTGGCTGGAATGTCTATTATACAGAGAGGAGTAATAGGGATTGAAACTGGAATGAAAGAGTGACACTGAATCATGGAGTGTCTGGAACATCAACCAGAGGTATTTTAAATTTTGTTTGACAATGCCCAGAACTGGAATGTGTAACCAATGTGTAGAAATAGAGGGTATGTATTGATCTACAATGTGCTGGAGGGATTGTCCACCCCAATGAGATCCTTAGGCCAGTTACAACCTCCCTGGGCCACTAATTCTTTATTCATCACTAGATCTTTAAGATCCACTTGAGAGAAGTGATTATTTCCCTCTTATATTAATAACCAATTATTAAATTAAGATTTTCCCTTCCTATTTCTTCATTCAGAAACCAGCCCCCTGTAGGTTATTCAGTCAGCCTCTAGAGGACACTCCTGATATATGAGATTGCCCAAATCCTCTGGGTACATGCTTTCCAATTTTGGATGGACCCCACCCAACTAGAAGACCTTACAGAATCCAGTCTAGGCAAGATCTTGCCCTTGGGAAATAAACCCTTGTCCTTGGAACCTTCCATTAGAATTTAGGGTGACCCAGTTTATGAAGGGGAAAACCAGCCAGAATAGTCGGGGTAGAGATGGATTGTTCTGTCCAGATTGTTGGAAGTGGCTGAGTCTCATGATTAGATCACCTTCTCAGGAGGAAGACCTGAAGACTTTTTTGCATACCTCCTCATTAATATGTCCACCTCCTCATTGATTATTAACCAATCAGAGCTGATTTCCACCCTCAGATACACCCCCTTTTCCAAAGACTTTTTAAGCATTCAATATTGGGGGAGGGAGGGGGTCTTTGCTTTATGACAGAAAGTCACTGATCTCAATCTATTATTTGCTACCCATAGTTAATAAATTGATTATTAATTACCCAGAAATTATGTTTCTCAGATTTTTCATTGGTTACACATTCCAGTTCTGGGCATTGTCAAAAACAATTTAAAATACCTCTGGTTGATATTCCAGACACTGCATGATTTGGTGTCATTCTTCCTTTCCAGCTTCAATCCCTATTACTCCTCTCTGTATACTAGACATTCCAGCCAAACTGGGGTCCTTTTAATCTCCCATACACATCCTATGTTTTTCCACTTCTGTCCTTTGCTTTTGTCCCCTATACACAGTCTCTCTCCCCACTTTACCTGCTGTATCCCTAGTTCAATCATGTCTGACTCACGGCAAGTCCATAGGGCTTTTCCTGGGGAAAATACTGATGTATTTTGCCATTTCCTTCTCCAGTGTGTCACCATTTTACAGATGAGGAACAAAGGCAAATAGGGGTTAAGTGACTTGCCCAAGGTCACACAGGCATAAGTGTCTGAGGCTGGATTTTAATTCTGATCTTCCTGACTCCAGGCCTGGTGCTCTATCCACTGTACCACCTAGCTGTCCTACCATATCCCTAACGAATCTTTTAAAATCCATCTCAAATGCCACCTTCTCCTGGATGTCTTCCCTGATTCCCATCTGTTACTATCCATGGAGGGTTACCAGTCACTTCTGGCCTTCTCCAACCTCATTAGGGATTTCTCTGACATGTGTATCATTTGGAATTATGGATTATTAATGATTTGTGATTTTTTTTTTGTTTTATCCCTCCTTTAGCCTGTGAGATCAGTAAGAGCTGGCTGGTTTTTTTTAAACTTTGCACCTCCCCAAGGGCACAGCACAGAGTTTTGTAGAGTTGATATTTGTTAAAATGCTGCATCTCAAAAAATAGAATGGAAGAAAGTTTAGAAGGGGACACAGATAAGCAGAGAAGTGTTGGAGATACTGTTAAATTCACTATATACTTTTAAAAAACATGTATGGATTCATGTACAATATTCTCTTCCTTCTCTTTGTCTGTGTTTCCTGATCCATGTTTCTTAATGTTTATCAAGTTCATGTTAGAAACTTTTTTTAAAGTGTTACATTTTATTGGTTTTTGTTCCTTTCTATCCATGTGTAACAGTAAGGCAATAAACCCAACATCAACAATAATCATGAATATGCCTATGTAGTTCTGCATCACAAGGTATGAGAGACTCTCCATAAATAAGGTAAAAGAAGTATAACATTTATTCAGACACCAGAAAATCATATACCATAACCAAATATTCAGCTGTCACAGCCAGTCAGCCCACTTTATCATAACATCAAGGAACTTAAAACACCATATCACAGCCTGTAACCTCACCATCCCAAAACCTCTACAACCCCCCCTGCTGGGGTCTTCCCCAAAACAAACTCACAGTACAGCTAAGTCAGCCTGTTCAGTTCTAACCATCATGAGGGTGGCCATAAGCAGCCATAACTGCTCTCTCTCTCTCTCTCTCTCTCTCTCTCTCTCTCAGCATTTTCCTGTGACATAACTTCCTTTTCCTGTCAGGAAGCTCCTCCTATCACACGTGCCTTAGGCTTCCTGTGCTGTAAGCAGGTCACATGGCCTATTAATGGGTAGGAAGGATCTTCAAATCCACATTACTACTATACCATGTATCCCTGTCCTTGGAACACAAGGCCTTCCCTACAGCAAGCATTGAAAATTTAGTAAGTTGAATTGTGCATAGTGACACTCCCTGATTGAGATGCTTTGAGTTAGTGTTTAAGGGCTTGCTTCCTGGAACTTGCATAGACAGCAAAATATAGAAGCCTCTCCAGGGGTTTCCAAGGGAAATTGGTTTGGATTCAACATGCTCTCACTTATTCTTAAGATAATAAGATGTTAAAACTGGCTCTGATAAAGAAGCTGAGAAGTGTCCTACCCAAAGGTACAGAGGAGGTAAAGTAACAGAACAAGGACCTGGGACCAGGTTTTCTTCCTCCAAATCCAGATTTCTACTTCATTTATATATACATAAATGTGTGTGTGGTATAGTATCTTTACATATACTATATATTAGATGTATCTGTGATCATACCTGTGTATACATATACATATATACATGTTATTATGTGTGTGCATGTTTGTAAAGCCAGACTGTGTATATACAATTAGATGAAGATTTTATATATATATATATATATATATATATATATATATATATATATATATATATAATATACACACGTACATACATACACACACATATACTGAAGTGATTATTAATAGTCAATGATTTGGTTAGACTCTGAGTTATCGTTTTTTCTAAAGTCCTCATTTCAAAGCTCAGTCTCTGAAAGTTGAATTAACTTTCTCCTCAATCTTGGTCCGACCCCACCCAACCTTATAAGGAATTTAATCTAAGGTGGGTGTAACGGGGCGAGTTAGAGCTGACCCCTGCCCTCCTTGGACCTCTGCATCCAGGGCCTGCCGAGGTAAACTTGGGGCCCTGCGATGTGAGAGGAACAGGAAGGGACCAGGAGAAAGGGTCTTGCCCTTGTTGCACATGGTTCTCTGCCCGAGCTTGCCAGAGCACATGGAGCTTCCAGTTCTTTGCCTGGACTGCCTGTCCGCAGGGAGCTTCGGGAGAGCTAGGGAAAGGTAGGGGAGGAGAGTAGGCAGAGTCAGGGCAGTCCTAGTACCCAGGTGTCCTGATTTTACCTGTTCTTTCACCCACATAACCAAAGAATGTACCTACGTCACTAAAGATATAAAAGTTTGCTGCTATCCTGAATAAATCGGAGTTATCCACCACCTTCGGCTCCCGCTCCATCCATTTTCCGCAAGACCAGGCCCTTTGCTATGCAAAGGCCTGGGTGTGGGGAGCTCACAGACCCCCATGATTTGGTTGCAAGGCCAGGGACTCGCAACAGGTGGGGAAGCCCATTATGCTCTATACAGGTTAGGGTGGGGATAAAGTCTTTGATTAGATTACCCAAGGCTAGGATATTTAAATGACATAATCAAAGGTACATCTCACCCCGCCCCCCCCATTAGAATAGGTCCACCTCTCAGTGTAATACTCATTTTCTCTCATTCCTTGTTAACCAATCAGTCTATTGCCACCCTCAGGAACACCCAACCTTTCAAGGGCATATAAGCGTTGACCAGGTTTCATGAAATTTTAGCATCATTAATAAAATGATTAATTACCCAGAAACTGTCTTGAATTTCTAAAGCATCACAATACATGTATTTTACTATACTATAATATATATACATATTAGATGGATAGTATGTGTGTGTGTGTACTAGATTCACATATTAGATATGTGTGTGTGTGTGTGTGTAGGCATATACACACATACAATACTTACATATATAGAGGCAGCTAGGTGGCACAGGAGATAGAGCACTGGGCTTGAAATTAGGAAGACTCATGTTTATGAGTTCAAATCCAGACTCAGACACTTACTAGCTGTGTGACCCTGAGCAAGTCACTTAACCCTGTCTGCCTCAGTTCCTGTAAAATCTGTAAAATGAGCTGGAGGAGGAAAAGGTAAACCCTTCCAGTAACTTTGCCAAGAAAACCTCAAATGCGGTCATGAAGTTGGACACAACTGACACTAACAAAAATATTGTGCATATACGTATATGTATACACCAAAGGGCCACTCAAGTCTGGCTTTATAAACTTAAACCGATAGTCTTAGAACTCATTATTAAACACGGATGGACCTCAGGGACTTATTAGCTGATCACCTTTATTTGATTTGCCCAAGGTTATACAGGGAGGCAAACATCACCTTCTCTTTAGCCATTTGCTTCCTATCTCCCTAATGCAATGATACAAGACTGTGGCAATCATCTCTCCCCTCCCCCTTCATTCCCTTTCTCTGAACTTTGGCTTCCTCATTTGTATGGTGAGGGACATTGGATTAAATGTGTTTCTTAAGCCCCTCCTCCCACCTCTAAATTCCAGGAAAATCTTTGTCAAGACTCAATTCACAGCTTAGCCATGTGCCGCATTTTCTAGAAAACCTTCCAATAGTTGCAGAAGCAGTAACTGAGACCTGGAACATGAACCCAGTTACCTTATGACTTCAAGGTAGGCGGATGATGATGGCATTGAGAAAGGTGTGGCTGGGCTTAACCAGAGGGCATTAACAGAATACCAAGAATACATTTTTTAGCCTATTTCTTCCACTCCCGTGTGCTTCATTAGGTGTCTCCCACCATCCGATGGTGTCCTAGGGTATCTTCCCACCTTAAGTGTACGTTTTAACATTGATTTAAGAATACCTAGCCAGGACCCACATGTACAAAGATATTTACAGCAGCTCTTTTTGCGGTGGCAAAGAATTGGAAAGGGGATGCCCATCAATTGGGAAATGGCTAACTTGTGCTTTATGAATGTAAAGGAATATTATTGTTCTATAGAAAATGATGAGCAGGTAGATTTCAGAAACACCTGGAAAAACTTACATGAACTAATGCTGAGTGAACAGAACCAGGAGAATATTTGTATACAACAGCAACACTGTGCGATGATCAACTTTATGAAACTTAGCTCTTCTCAGCAATGCAATGATCTAAGACCAGGGCTGTCCAACCTTAGGTTTTTGTTGAAACAACAGACGATATATTTTGATTTGCCATTTTAGTGAGAGCTCTGAGGTAACTCGGCTTCGTTTACTAAAGCATTTACATAAATTTCTACGCTTGTAGGCAGGCTGCATTTTGGACAGCCCTGATCTAAGACAATTCCAAGGGACTCATGATGGAAAATGCTATCTACATCCAGGGAAAGAACCATGATGTTTGATTGCAGATTAAAGCATATTATCTTCTTTTTAAAAAATTTTCTCCTTCTCATGGTTTTCCCCTTTGGTTCTGATTCTTCTTTCACAATATGACTAATGTGGAAATATGTTTAATATGATTGTACGAGTATAGCCTATATTGGATTGCATGCCTTCTTGAGGAGGGGAAAAATTTGGAACTCAAAATCTTTTAAAAGTGAATGTTGGAAGCTAAAAATAAATTTAAAAAATTGTCAGCCAAAAAAAAATTACCTAGCCCACCACTTCACCCAGGGCACCTTTTTGTGCTGCTTGATTTAGGGGAAAAATTATTAGTTCCATCTCTGTTGAGTTTTCTTTATACTCTGCCAGAAGGCAACACTTAATTCCTGTCCCCTCTCCCCCAATAGTTTTTTTTTAAATTTATCTTTATTTTAACACCCCAAATAAATGAGCAAAACATTTTGAATATTTTCAAAATTTTATTAAGAATACTTAACATGTACAAGTAGTTTTAAATAGTTATTATACAGAGGACATCTTCCCTGGGTTAAACTGTGACACAGACAGGGCCTTGGGATCACATCTGTTACACAGAATACTTCATTCAAACAGAATTCATTGTAGCTCTATCAGCAAAGCTATATTAATGCAGGCCGTCCGCTGGAACCAGGAAATAACCTCCTTAAAACTTGAGCACCTTTCCAAGGTCTTGTATTTAAGGACACAATTTCGCTCTTCAATGATGATTTAGGCAATCCACAGTGGACTGGTTTTTTTTGTCCCTTAAAATAATAATTTATAAATGATCCCTAGTTTTCAAGTTTTAAAAAAGAAACTTATATCACATTGGTCTGAATATAGGCTGGTCTTCTCCCTCAACCTCCAAATACAGGTCACACCCTTAAGATGAATTTTTTTTTTTAAAAAGCAACAAATCCATAGGTATATACTAAAAAGTAACACCAAGGGGAAAGTGGGCCTACATTTGTACCAATACAGAATCTCTCCTTTGAGTAGTCTTCTTTATAAGGAACAAGACAGAATAATCTTTTTTAGGTTTATATTAGATGATCCAATTTCAATGCATGATGGAGAGCCCAACAGACCAGACTAGAAGCAGATAGGATGGAGCTGGGGATGCAATGGAAGTCAGCCCCTCTCCCTTCTCCACAGCTTCCAGGCCATGAAAGAGTCAATGGTTTTCAGTATCTTATGGGCAGGGACACAGTGTTAGATTATCTTTGCATCTCTGTCCCAGCACAGCACTTGAGTAAGGACTCCTGATGTAACAGTGATTTGGGAATCCCTCGAACTGTGCCTTTTCCCTGGTGGAACACTAGACTGAGATTAGCTACGACAATTCACAAAGCCGAAGAACACTCTTCACAGTTGGTCAAAAATCATATGCAGTTGCCCTTCTGAGCTCACCTGGGGCTTTTCCCTGGATATCTATCCACCCAGTAAAAGTCATCAAAACCATCCTATCTTGGCCAAACAAAGCTATCTGGTCACTTTAACGGCCTTGCTATAATAGCTTTTCTACTGTAAACAACCACAACATAGGTAATTTTCTGGTTGGTTCACTCAGGAGGCAGCCTACAAGAGTGGGAAGATCAGGAGTGAAAAGACCTGGTTTCTAGTCCTGGTTCTGCCACTAAATCTGTTTCATGACTTTGGGCAGTTCATTTCCCCCCTTTTCATTGGGCCCGTTTTCTCTAAAATAAAGGGGCTGGCTACACTTAGTGACTTTAAGATCTCTTCCAGGTCTAGCATTCTAACTTCTAAATGCTAACATTCCCTTTCAGCTCCAAGGTTCTATGTTCTATTACCCCACCCCACTATATTTTAATTTTGTTAATTTAAAATCATCTAAAATTACACTAAATTAGTTTTTTTCTGAAATTACACTACTAAGATTCTCCTATATACTTAAGTTGCATTTTCTCAAGGTCATTCTCTATTATGTATAGTTTCAGCTTATAAAAAAAATAAGCATTTCAGAGATTCCCCCCGAAAACAGGCTTCCAGATTTGTGCTCTTGCAATGCAAAGCACACAGAGCAGCATCTCTTGGCACCCTCATTGTGCCCAGCAGCTTGAAACAAAGACTTTATAAAAACATACAAAAGTACCAATGGACACCGGACTGATGGGGCCCACACACAGTGGTTCAGACACCATCTCATGTCATAGAGTTACAAAATAAAGCTCAAATACCACTTGCTGGCAGCCAACAGTCCAACTGGTTGCCCCCAAAGATTTGGGTGTGGGTTTTTTTAAATGTTTTTGTATCAACCAGTGATTGGTCATATTTTAAAACTGAAACGTGCCTCTGGACCTATCTTCCCAAGAGCTATGCATGACAGGTCCCTTCTGCTGACTGCACAAAGAAAACCATTGGGAGTTGGGACCCTGGGAGATGAGTCTAGTTGAAATGGCTTCCCTTCCCTTTGGCCCTTTTTCTTCTCAGCTGGATGTCAAGTGCAGACTGAATATCTCCCTATGTGGCTGTGAGCTGTACCAGTTAAGACAGGGCCCATGGCAGTGAGATGAGAGGTCCATCTAAGCATCCACAGCTGAAGCACTGAGATCAAGCTCCATGCTGTGGTTTGGCTCACCCAGGAAAGAAGACAAGACAGCCACTTACTGTGGCAGTGTGTTTGCTACCAGTGTCCCCACCCCACGCCCAGCTACTCCACACCACCCCAAGAAAGGAGATAGGGAGGAGACAAGACAAGCTAAGAAACAGTCACTGTGTCACTACCTTCAAGCACCCCCCTCTCCTCACAACACATTAAGAAACCATCCCCAAGGAGCTCAGTAACTTTGCCTGTCTTTGAACTACAAAACTTTATTCCCACAGACAGTCTGACCAGTTTTTGTGACTATGTACAAAAAATAAACTATATAAATACAACACATACATTTCATGAATTACCTACAATATCAGGATGAAGGTGCAGACTGACTTCACAGACTAAATAAACCTTGCTCTACAAACATAGTTGGAAAATACAGTATTTTCACTTCTAGAGAAAGGGGAAGGGAAACCAGCAAACAGGCTCATGGCTTGCGGGCAGCTGAGTGTGCAGAACCAGGAGAGGCAGTACGGCTGGGCCTCCAATTCACTCTAATTCAAAGCCAGTCCTCCTTTCCATTTTTCTGTAGATGCCCAGGATTTTGTCAAGGGTCTGCTGCACCTCGGGCCACACGGATGTCTCCCGCCTTAGGCCTGGGTTGAGGTAGGGATCCATCTCCCCTAGCTTTTGCTACTTCTAAGATGTAGGGGCTAACAGCCTCCACTAAAAGGTGACACAACACTGTCAAACATGCAATTGTAAAGGACCCTAAGGACACGCACTGCACGCAGACTGGAGAGGAATCCTGGAGCCCTCAAGGGGCACTAAGCATTAATCTTACTCCATATCACTATATTGTGAAGAGGTTAATAAAGACAAATAGGTTACTGGCAGCTGAGGGAAAAGATGGAAACTGACTGGATTTGTGAATTTAGCCACATGACATTTGGCTTAGCCTCGGAGGGTACAGGTTTCTAGGCACTCAACAAAACTCTACAATAGGAACTCAAGACAAAACTCAGGACCATGATGTCCTATAAATTTAAAAAAAAAGAAAAAGAAAAAAAGGCAAGGGAGTCTGTCTGTGACACAAGGGGATGGAGATTCAGCATGGTGCAAGTTCACTTATAATTTACCAAAGGATTTTTTTCTTCTTTAAAAAAAAAAAAAAGGAAAAAGGAGGTGGCCAAGAAAGCCCCTGCCACTTCTTCCCTGGGCTCAGTTATTTCTCTATCGCTGGCCAGCATCTCGGATCCGGCAGGCCACAGCAGTGATGAGAGCAGCTCCCTTCCCACTGCCATCCTCGGACTCCAAGAAAGAAACATCACACTTTGGAGCCAGTTCCTTCACTGTCTCATGCATGACTTTTGCAAAGCTGGAAAAGAAAAAAAGATACCCGAATAACATCTTAGTCAGGCCCTGTCCCATGAAAACATGCACTGACCAAAAAGCGGCAGAGCCCAGATTCTTCTCTGAAAGCAACAGATTCATCCTGTAAATCTTCCCCAATGATGCCAGTCACCTGTAGCCTCTGAGAGGAGCTAGAGATCCATTTCATAATGTCCCGAGGCATCTATCACAGGCCTGACCTGAATTTTCATCTGTGAGACATTGGTCTCTTACACTCAGATGTTTTCTAAGCAAGGATGCACAGACATCAGGGGAGGACCATCATGGACTACAATGAAAGCCTAACAGTGGTGATTCGGTCTAATTCTAGCGGCTGCTCCACCCCACAATGAAAGAAAGCCTCATTGGCTTTGCCTGGCCTACAGCAGAAAGGCTTCTGCCCCACCCAGATGAAGAGTGCCACTGTAATTCATCTGTGGTGATGTTCTTAGAGAATAGAGGAAAGCAGGTCACTCCCCAGTGCCATCATAAGCAGAATGGGCAAGGGAAGCCAACAGCACAGCCTAATTTCAGGCAACAGGAAATGAACTAGGTAACTATCTGACCCCTCAAGGAACAAAGAGGAAGTGAGTAAAGGCAGAAAGGGAGGGTGTCACAAGCAAGAGGGAACATTTTCTACTTGGTTTGGTGACTATCAGGATCCTATGAGTACTTGGAACTGCACCTACACAGAGGCAGGGACCATGAGCAAATTCTGTATGCACTGTCTTTCCTGTTAGAGTGTAGGCTCTCTGAGGGCAGGGACTCTTGTTGCTCTTTCTTTAGTACCAGAGCAGGTACTAAAACAAATGCTTGCTGACAGAGGATCCGCCCGTATTGACTGTGGGATACGGCCAAAGTGATTCCAAACATCAGACAAGTAAAAACTTTGGTCTTTGAGGGGTAGAAGGGTGAGGGCAGGGAGAGGGGAGAGAGGAAGGATGGGAGGAGATGAAATGAAAGAGGGAAAGAGAGGAGAGGAGAGATGTGGGTAGGAAGAGGAACTTACTGAGGATGTAGCTTGTACAGAGTCCCATCGACACCCACGGTGATTTTGAGCGAATCCAGCTGGCGGTTCTCCCGTATTTTGTCCACTACAGCTGCCATGCCTGCACCACAGAGCTGGGCTGCCCTTCTTGCCACCACGGTGCAGACCTCTTTGACGATGATACTATCATCACAGGTGCTCTCCAGTCCCAGGTGACGCAGAATGGCCCGGACTTGAAGCAAGGCCAGGCAGTCGCTAGGGATAGGAGAGGAAAGTAAAAAATTGCTGGTTCCTAATCAATAATTAAGTTAATAATAACAGCAGCTAATAGCTAGCATTTATATAGCACTTTATGCTTTGCATATTTTAACTCATTTGATCCTCACAGCAATCATGGGAGATTACCTCCATTTTACAGATGAGGAAACTGAGGAAAAGAGGTTAATTAAGTGGCTTGCCCAAGATCACAGAACCAGTTAAGTGTCTGAAGTAGAATTCGAACTCAGTTGCCCTCGCTTCTCAGTGTTCTCCATTCACCTCTAAAATTAAGAACCTGGGTTCAAATTCTACCCTGTATGACCTTGAGCAAATCACTTAACCAGTACTGTACCAGTTGCCCTCTCAGATCCCTTCTAGACCCAGCTCTATGACGCTATAAGCTCAGCAGAATTATCAGGGCTAAACAGCGTCCTAGAAACCTACAAGTTAGCTACAAGTTTCCAATATCAGCTCTGTTCTTTTCATGCTTTGCCGACCTGAGCAAGTCACTTCACTTCTGAATTCCTACTGTCCACTCTAAGATAAAGGATGACAAATCAGAGTCCTTAAAGGCCCCAAGTTTCATACAACCACTATAAAAATACAGCCTATTTTGGAACTCAGACACAAATATCGATGGAGCTTCAAGAGAAAGATCTAATGGACTGCATTTGCATTAAATGAAAACTTCTAAGACAGATAGCAAACTAAAATTAGAAAATATTCTTATTAAAGCAAGTCTCCCCCAAAGATCCCCTTTTTTTCCAGCTCCATAAAATGGTATCCTCTCCCCAATTTTTCAGATAAGAAATCAAGATTAGAGGCCAAGAAAAAGCACATAATTTGCCTCCTGGCTTCCCTGCGGTCAAACAATTTGCTGACAGGTCAATATGTAGATGTGTAAGCTGTGACAAATCAAATCCAAATTTCCTGATGCTCAAATCAAGGAGATTTCCATTTTACTATATCAGCCATCAACAACTCTTATTTCTAAAGTATTTCCTAATGATACTTCACAAATTCTTTAACTCAATGAAATTTTGCTGCACTGTGGATTTGTTTTACTATGATTTGCTGCTCAAACATATCAGTAAAGCTAAAAGAAAGAGTTGCAATTCATGCCTGACTGGTAAACTGCTGGACCTGTATGCAGTCAGGAAGAGCTTAAACCCCACCTCCATGACATTTACTAGCTGTGTGACAAGGGGAAACCCCTCTGAACCCGTTTCCTCATCCATAAAATGGAGATATTACCTATATCTCCTACTTCACAGGGTTACTCTGAGACTCAAATGAAGTAATACACATAAAAGCAACTTGCAAGCTCTAAACCACTATAAATGGCAGCTGTCCTCATCATTCCTGTGTGATTTAAACCAACACATGCCTATTTTCTGGCTCTGAGATGCCAGCTGAAACTCAAGGATGTCACTCTGGCTAGCCCAAAAGTCAGCACAACACCCAGCAGAGTCAAAACCACATAATGACTGTGTTCCAGTTACACTAAACTCATCTTATGTCTCTTAGCTATAAGACCAATACATAGTTGGTATGTCTATGCAGGTAGATGACCTATAAAAATTCATTCACGTGTCAATTCAACCTCAAGTTAAGCCACAATTAGATGATAAAGTCCCATTGTCTGTCATTCCCCTGCTCAAAAATCTTCAATGGCTCCCTATCACCTCTAGGCTAAAACATAAAATCTAACCCCCAATCTTCCTCTACCCATTATATAACATACACAAAGTGGCTCCAAACTAGCTTTTTCCAGATAGATTTCCTATCAGTCCTCTTTGCACACTGTGTTTCAGTCATACTAACTAGCTGTTCCTCCAAATAGAAAATTTGATCTCCCCTCAATTTGCCTTTGCAAAGGCTGGTCTCTCATAATTTATTCGTCTACTCTTAGAATCCTTCATTCATCTCCTTTAGCTCACATGTCACATCCCCTAGGAAATCCTCCTTTGTTCCTCCGAGTCCTTTGTCCTGCCTCCCTCCTCCAATGACCTGGCATTTGCTTACACAGTCTGTACCCCTCCCTCCTGATAGAATGCAGATTCCTTTGTGTGCTCAGAAAGTAGTTAATAAAAACTGCACTGAATCAAATGGAAATAAATGAGTGCTATGCTTGGGCCAAACAGTTTATCGACTCCAGTGCCTAGAACAGTTCTGCGCAGGACAAAGTACTTCGTAGGTGCCTATTAGTCCTGGTCTGGTTTCTTTTGTAAGGAGTCAGCTGAACAGTTGTCCCTCAGGCCTACCCATCCCAGGCTCCACTCTCACCTCTCAATCTGAGACAAGAATTTGGTTTCAAATATCCCCCTTGTCTTCAGGCGTTCTGAGATGCGCCCACGGAAGAGCAGACCACGCTTGGTGAAGTTGATGAGGATGTTGCGGACGATCTCCCCCAAGTACATGCCACTGATCATCTTCTCAAACCTTCAAGAGGAAAATGAGGGAATGGGGGGTGGAAGGGGGGGGGGGTTTGAGAAGTTCAGAATCAGTCTTCAAAATACTATGGTGGGGGCTTCAGTGGGAAATAGGGGTGGGTATGGAGGGAGTACAGCTATATGGAGGTGGACAGTCTCACCACATGGTAGAGTAGCTAATAAGCTTGCTTTCCCTAGGTCAAAAGAGGATCCTCTACCTGATTCTCACCAACTACCCTGTTTTATGGGCTAACTTTTCTCCCCAGGGCTGTAGCTACCAGGACTTCTCTTCAAAATCATTATTACCACATACCCAGAACCCAATTGGTAGCCATTCGGGACACTCAAGTTCACCTAGGAAGGTGACTGTTTCTCCTTATATATTTCTAAGCATTTTGATGACGTGTTATTGCTCATCTTTGTGTACCTAGCATCTGGCAGAGAACCTTGAGAAATGTGTTTTAAATTCCCTTTGGCTTTTGTAATTTACCCTTATTCCTCCAAACTTCACTGTTGGGTCAAAATATTCAGAACCAGGATGAGATCCTGTCCCGTGGACACCATCATTAAAGACCATCACCAAAATCGGGCTACAATCTAATCTTTTAGGAACTTACCTCTGTTTTCCTGGGTTGAGTGAAAGTTCATCTACAGCCAAGTCAAACTCAGTCTGGATATCATCCAAGCAGCCATTATCCCCAAAAGCACCCCACTCCATGTTGACACACATCCGCCCCTCATCTCCTTCCACCAGCTCCACATTGCGCATCTCCTCCATGTAACAGGCGTTACTACCAGTACCTATAAAAGAAGGAGTGAAAACAAAAAGGAGCCTGAGCTCTTTCCTTGGTCTTCCCCACCCGGGTCTGCACATCACTCCACACTAAGGGAAAACATATTTTGGGATCTTACCAACTATGAGTCCTACTTCACAGTGAGGGTCTTCATAGCCACAAGTCATCATGGTTCCCACAGTGTCATTCACAACAGCGACAACATCGAGATCAAATTCCTGCAAAGCAAAGTTCAATGTTCAGTCCCAAAGGGCCCGCTAGAAAGCCTGCCTCCCAACAAAATGGTCAGGAGGTCTTTTTTATACAGCATCAAATCACAGCTCTACCTATATCTCTCCCTTTTGGAATATACTGGAATTTCAGCCATTACAGATGTCAGTACTGAGGCCCTGCACCATCTAACAGAACTTTATGTACTACTCTTTCCCAACACCACTAGAGCCAAGTTATTCTCACTACCCTTCTGACCTTCTGCATGCCACCATAAAACTAAGCTTATGCTCAGACACAATATGAAATTAAAAACCTGGAAGAGATATTAGGTTATAGAATGAAGAATGTCAGTTCTGAATAGGACTTTAGAAAACATTATGTAAAAGCGAGATTAGACCTTAAAACATATACTATATAAAGTGAAAACTAGAATGGCCCTTAGAAGATAGAACATGAAACGTGAACATCAAAAGGGACCTTGGAAAACAGAAATGTCAGAGTTAGAAGGGACATTAGGACACACAACTAAATGAGAGCTCTGACATCGGCTAGTGTTATCTCAAATGAGACAAATGCATGTAAGGACTTTACAACAAACCTCAAACCACTATATGAATTCTAGCCATTGTAATCAGGAGTAGAAGTAATCATCGTCGTCCTAGACTGCATTTTATAGACGAAACAACTGAAGGGTCAATTTGGAGAGGGTGCTATGCCTATGGTCACAGAAGTGGCAGAATTAGAATTCAACCCAGGTGTCTTTGACCTCCCCCCGTCCCCCAACCCCAATCTTGGAAAGTCCTCCTGCCCATCTCTAGTCTTCTGTCTAAATCCTAGTGCTCACAAGGGTCAGCTCAGGTCCTACTTCTCTTCCCTGACCACTCCCATGACCCCGACCATCCCTGAGTTCTTATATAGAGCATGCACACACTTCATTGAATATCTGTATCTCATGAGGGTGAGTCTCACCACTGCAAGGAGAGTGCATCTTAAGGACAGAGACACGTGTAGTATAAAGGCGATAGCAATAATAAAAAAAACAAACTGTTGTTGTTCGGTAGTTCCGGTTGGCCCTGCTTTGGGGTTTTCTTGGCAGAGATACTGGCGTGTTTCACCATTTCCTTTTCCAGCTTGTCTTACAGATGAGGAAACTGAGGCCAATAGGGTG
Source organism: Trichosurus vulpecula (assembly GCF_011100635.1). Classification (NCBI taxonomy): domain Eukaryota; kingdom Metazoa; phylum Chordata; class Mammalia; order Diprotodontia; family Phalangeridae; genus Trichosurus; species Trichosurus vulpecula. Next base: position 313,579,875 of record NC_050575.1, read on the forward strand.
AATTTGCCCAGGGTCACGTAACTAGTTATTGTCTGGGGCCTGATTTGAACTCATGAACATGAGTGTTCCTGATTCCAAGCCTACTGCTCTACCCTCTGAGCCGCCTAGCTGCCCCAATTAAAATAAAATTTTAAAACATGACATTTCTATACAAGGTGTCCAAAAAGTATTTCCCTTAGTGTAGCTTATATTCTGAATAGCTTAAAATAGCACTGAACTTTTTAACCTTTAAATAATACTTTGTGATCTGCAAAGTGCTTTACATGCTATTTTATTTGATCCTCACACTTTCCACAGATTATATGTAAAGTGTTTTCCCCAACAGAATAGAAGCTTCTTGAGGGCAGGGACTATTTCTTTTTTGTTTTTGTATACATCTCCGGAGCCTGGCACAGGGAATGACACAGAAGGCACTTAAATGCCCTTTGTTAAGTAACAATCCTGTAAAGTAAGTACCATGGCTATTACTATCCCCATATATTACATTAACCAAGGAAGAAGTTAAACAGACCTAAGTGTCCAAGGCAGGACCAAAGTGCCAAGTTTCTCCTGACTCCAAGACTATTATTTTTTACCACTACAATATACTGCCTCTTACTGGACAGGTCTGACACTGACTACAGGTGTGAACACAGTTGTTAAGTCTCCTATGGTCCCTAGTACTGGATGACTGGATAACTCTCTTCCAGCTCAATCCTAGGCCTCTCTCATACTTCTGTATCTCTCCCAATACCTAGCACATAAAAGGTGCTCAGGAACAGCTTCACAGATTTCTTCTGAAGGTATGCCACACAGACTGATGCCAACAGGTAGGGGGTAAATCTGCTAAAGGCAAGTACTGTAGGAGAGGAAAGAGTCTTCTTTTCAATGCCTTCAATCCCAGAAGTCATCTCATTCCCCCCTCCCTACTCAATTCTTCCTGCACTAGAACTCTGTGGAGAATAAAAAGGCAGGTAAGAGTTTCCAGTGCCTTTAAAGAGTTAGTCTCAGGGATAGAAATGATGAAGGAGGGCCTGCTCCTGGTGCTGGTCTTTCTCAGCAACTTCCCAGCTACCTATGGGAAAAGCGGTGAGAAAGCCAAGGAAGAAAAATGTGTCCAAATGAATGTTTCTTGAAATTTACTTCTTATAGAGCTGGACCTTCCCGGGATCAAAACACAGGAAACAAAACAAAAACAAGAAACACCAAAATCTATTTGACAAAAGGAAAGTTAGCACTAACAGATAAAAAGCTCTAGAAAGTATGGAAACAACCCTGAAGAAAATGGAGATGCCAAAACAAAATCAGGCAAGGTCCCTTATAGACAGAAATAATCTTAGCAGCACTTTCGGTGATAGACAAAAAAAAAACAAACAAAGCAGGTGCCTGTTGCCTGAGGACTGGTTAAACCAAATGTGTGAATGTAAAACTATCATGAAGTTAAGAAGTAACAAAAATTAGGAATTCAGAGAAATGTGGGAAGATTTGTATGAATCGATGTGGGGTGAAGTAAGCCAAACCAAGAGAATAATATAGACAATGGCCACAGTCATCAAAACCAGCCATTTTCTGATTCATTCATGACTCAGACACCTTAGAGTGAGTTCTGGAGAACAGACTGTAAAACATTCAACGCCTCCTTCCTTGTCTGAATTTCAAGGCAGGGGAATACGGGGTGTACATGACTACAGACACATTTCTTAGTCATATTTGGTATAATCTGGACGGCGATGTAAGAATAAAAGGTACCAACACAACTTTAAAAACACCAGATTGTGAGTAGAAACTTAAATGTGCTGAAGATATCATGGGAATTGTTTGTTTTTCATCTCTCTTTGTTGACGTCCATTGTTGTCTTACTGCCTAAATTTCTCACTTCCACCCAGAGAGACCATCCCTCATAATGAAGAATTTTTTGCAGAAAAAAAAGAAAAAATTCAGCAAAACCAATCAGCATATCAGAAAAAAAAAAAAACTGACACTACAGGTAACGTCCATACCCATGCCAAGCAATATGGGTGGTTATTTAGAAATGACAAGTGAATTGTGGCAACTTTTTGTAACTATGTCACCTTACATCTATGCAGGTTTAAACAATCATTTTTATTTTTATACAAAAATGCAGATAGGAAGGAGGAATATGAAGACCTAGCCCTTACTTCCTTCATTATATTTAAAGCCATAAGCTACAGAGCAAGCAAGAAATTATTTGATGCCATGAGAATCACATAATTTGTGTCATATTACCCTGGGGCAGTCAACATGTGACAGTAAGTGGGCCAATCCCTGATGTTTAAGGGAGATCCCCATCCTAAGTTAAAATAGAGGAGAGGGCCACATCAATTTCCTAAGGGAACATCAAACATAGGCTGAGCCAGGTCAGGCAGAAGTCAGGGTTTCTCAGAACTCCAAAACCCAGTAACCTAATACAGAAATAAGCAATCAGTGGCTGGAGTGGAAAATGGGTGAAATCAGGGAGTCTTGAAAGGAAGCCAATCAGGGAAAACATAACTAAATGACTGTATGAAGTAATTTGCCTCCCCAAATCTTTAGCCTCTATGGCAGCAGCATTCTTCCCCAAACCCTACTTTTCTGTTGGCACAGTCATGTGCTTAGACCAAACTCTGCTAACTCAGCTGCACCTGGACACAGTCAGAGCCACCCACACAAAGACTATGGAGCTGCTCAAAGGGAGCATGTGTTTGCAATTAGCAGACAACAGAAACCCTTAAGGTTCATGAACCTACATTCTTTTTTATGTGAGACATCTCTTTCTTCATTGATCTCTATAGAAAATTACCTGGGAATTCTGGTATAAATATGATCACATAGTGTAATGCCCAGATCCAAGCTTGCATGAGTGTGGGTGAGTGTGTGGGCACAGGGCATAAATAATCCTGATCCCATTCCTACCTCTCGCCGATGAATAGCTTCCTTCAGTAGGCTGACCACATCCTCTCCCTCACAGCCAGTTGCTTTGAAGCCCTTTGTCCATTTCAGGAGAATGCTCTAAAGAAACATTAAAGATGAACACGATTAAGAATAGGAGAAAAGCCTTAATCAGTAGGACTCCGGGATGATCAAGGTTAGGATTCTGTCTGATACACACACAAAACACCTCTTAGGAGTGGGTCTTCTGGTCCTCAACCTCCCAAGTTGAAGACAGGTTCCAAATAGTTTCATTTCCATTTAAAAACCATTATTTGTTATTATTATCTATTCACCTATCTATCTTTACTTGAAACTATAGTTTCAACTTAGGCTGACTCAGCAAAACCTTCTAAAAGCTGCTACATAAAGCAGTATTTTATTTATCTTTTAGGAAAGGACACTAATAAACAATTTTGAAGTAACCTGATGAACTACATTGTTTTCTCTCTAACCCTTTTTCATTTTCTAACCAGAAAACTCCAGCCAAGAGTACTTTTTCACCTCTCCTTTTAGCCTATGAATTAGGAGACTGAAAAGAAGCAGCGTTCTCTGGTGATGGTCAAAGGAAAACCTCCCTACTATCTAGATCTTTATCAATGGTATGCTCTTCGAAAGCAGGTAAGGACCTGAGGGTTTGGGACAGTGCACAAGCTGAACAGTCCCACTCCATGGAAGCAATGAGGAAGCCAGTTATAAAGAACTGGCCAGTTCAAATCAGGAAGACCTAGGTTCCGATCAATTCTGACATATTATTCATTCCTATCCCTGGCTCTACTCCTGACTCTCCCAGACTTTCTCTACACTGCCCCAGAAACCTCTCTACCCAGGACTACACCAGAAATACCCTCTCCCTCTGATTGGCTGCTTCCTCCCAGAACCTCCATTGTAAGGAGGGTGCCTCCACCAGCCATGGCTTCACTGCTCTCCAGGCTTCAATTCTGACCCTCTGGATTTCCTCTACGAGATTCCCCTCACTCAAAAGGGGTATCTTCATCTCTCTTTTGTGTGTTGTCTTCTTCCATTATGATATGAGCTCCTTGAGGACAGTGTCTGTTGAGGTCAAGACCTGTCTTTCTATTGGTATTTGCATTCTCAGCGATTAGTATAGTACCTGGAATACAGGAAGCACTTAATCAATGCTTGTTGTCTGACTGGACACCTACTGGCTGTGTGACCTTGCAGTGCGTGTCACTTTACCCTCTAAGTGCCATGGGCAACTCTACAAGACTAACCCATGGTATTAGTAGAGGGAGTTTCCTCCTTGGGCATGTGGCTCTACCAGTAATAATCAATGTTCTGAGCCAAATTAAAAAAAAAAACCCAGAGCACTTGCAGTGGAAAGCTGCAAGGAAATTACAGGAAATCGGCCAATATCCTTCCACAGCAGCAACACTAGGAGCTATTCAATTCCAGGCAACAAGACGGGTTAGCAGCTAGAATGCTGGTGAGATCAGAGTTCAAAATATGTCCCATATACTCACTGTGTGACCCTGAACAGGTCACTTAACCTCTATCAGCCTCAGTTTCCTCCTCTGTAAAATGACAATAATAGCATCTACAAGATGATATAATCTATGTGAAACACTTTTTTTTTTTTAAGTAACAACCAAATGTATTTAAAAACAGACCTCTCCACTTGATACTTTGAGTGAAACAGCTAACCACCACCCCATGTCCTTCGCTTGGGAAGTTGCTGCCTGCCATCACTGTTTCAGTTTCCAGAACTCTACAGAGAGCACCGGGCATTGGCTTCTCAAAAGGAGAGGTAAGGGTTACTCTTTCGGCCAATCAGTCTCCACTCTCCTTTTGTGATTGTAAATGGACAAATGCAAACTTTCTCATTCACTCGATGAAGGTCATTAGAAAACAAAATCTTGTATGTCTTTTACAAAAAACACACCTGCAGATAATCAATATCTCTGATCCATTTATCATGTTAAACAAAGTCTGATTTTATTCACTTAATATCCTTGCAATCCGTTATAGAGCTTTTGCACTGATTCTTGCTCCAGTAGCTGTTTGATACCTTCTCTCTGTTGCTCTGTAAACTGCTCCTTTGGAAAGTCAACATCAAAGGTGATTATGAGAGAGCCCCTGATGTTGTTGTTGTCAAAGCTAGGCAGCCCCTCTCCTTTTTTCCATAGCTTAGCCCCTGGCCTGGTGATCTTATCCAGGGCAACATGAACCTTGTGGCCGTTCAGGTGCTGGATGTTCATCTCAAAGCCTATCAGTGACTCCACCAGGGAGATGGTCACATTTGTGTATAAATCATCTCCGTGTCTCTCAAACACGAGGTGCTTCAGAACTTTGATCCAGAAACGCAGATCTCCTGGCTTCCCATCTACAGGTGGCTCACCTTCTCCAATGAAGGGATACTCCATGCTATCTCTCACCCCTGGCTCTATTCCCACCTCCAGAGTGCGCTCTTCATTCACCAACTTGACACTGGGACATTCATTGCAGACCACTTCCTGGGTCATCTGGAAGCGCCCTGGGTCCAGCTGCATGCATTGTCTTCATCTCTTGACAGCAACTGCATTTTCGTTTGCCAGGTGCCTGCCGGGTCACAGGTTTATTTCTAACCACCTCGACAAAATTTCCTGAATATACTTCTTCTAAAGTGACTTCCAGGTCCACAACAATGTCTCCTCGGCGACAGCCAGCACCTTCTTCCCCTATCCCGGGAGTCCCCGCTCCCCACGGGAGCTGTAAAACACTTTTCAAACCTCAAAGAGCTATATAAATGTTAGCTCTCCTCTTTCTCCTCCTTGGCTGAATGTCCTGGGGCATTCCACACTACCGATGGCTGCCTCTCCGCTCCCTGTCTTAAGCAAGCTCATACTGAGGGAATACTTCGGGATCACTTCTCCACATTGATAGAGCAGAGGGCCCGGCTAGAGAACAGAATTCTTTTCTAAGCTTTACCTACTTTCTCCTCAGATGCCTCACCCTGGTGTAGATGGGGCCCTGGGTAGGCACAAGCTCTGCCAGGTGATCTGAAAAGGCTTAGAATACTGACTAGAGGAAAATAAACAAACGAAAAACTCTATGTATCTATTTATCATGGAATTGTCATCCTAGCTAAGAGCATAGAAAGGCTCATTACCAGGTGACTGACTAGTAACAAGCACTCAACTACAGCAGCTCATGAAGAAACTTGGAAAACAACCTGCATCAGTAAAGAGAGTAGCTGACCCATCAAGAAAAGCACAGATACTTGGAAATATAGAAGTGTCTTAAAAAACGTAAGTCACCAGAGAGCCAAAATATGTAGGAACGATGGCAGCCTTAATTACTGATGCTGTCCAGCCTTGGGAATTACTTCTCACTCTCTAAACACAAACTTCATTCTTAAGTCCATTTAAAATTCAATTTTCCGTGGAGGACGAGTCATTGGAAAAACCTGTCTTTTGGCTTCTCTAACCCCACCCTTGAGGTTTCTAATATAACCAGCATGGGCAGTAGAGACCCTGGCCTGTAACTCTCTGGATAACTATAAATAGAGAGGGGGCTTCAGCAAGGAATATGTCTCTCTACAGCCAAAGGTAAGCACCTAGCTGATCACTTAATAATTGCCTAGGTGGAGGTAAGACAGTATTTGGAGAATTCAATTAAACCAGCCAATGTAGAAAGACACTTCATTAAGTGTGTTCCACAGCCTTAGGGGAACTGCTTGTCTGGAACTATTCTGTCAACATGCCTAAGCTACATCACTACAAAGTTGCTCTGAGTACAGATCCTGCTAGACTGAATGTATCCCAGGTGGCCTGCCATGTACCAAAGTCTGCCACATCCACAGACTTGGTTGTAAACAGAAAAGGCTTTGAAACCTCCGAAGACTTGTCATGAACATGTTTGTATTCACATCAAAAAGCAAAAAATCCTAGTAGATTGCTGATTTGAAAGCAAGAAGTCCAGATAGCATGCTGGGCCCAAGAGCGACTTTTTGCACATGGCCTAAGGAAAAGACCTAGGAGGCTACTTGGTTTGCTTCCATACTTTTAAGGTGAGGACTACAGGGTGCAAATGATTCACTGGTTTGGGGTGGAGAGGGGTTTCAGAAAAAGCTGAGTCCAAGCCATGAGCAGACTTCTCCAGAGAGCGATGTAAAAAAAGCAAGAGTAGGGGCCAATGGATGATAATTAAGAGTCTTTCATCTGCGGATGTCAAAGCCATTTACAAACCTCAATTAATGCAACCAGCCCAACCCTCCCTTACTAGGGAGTTTCCTTGCTTCCTTTAACAAAGGGTTGGGGCAATAGGGAGGGCAGAGAATGAACTGAGTGCTTTGCCCAAGGCCACCCACGAGTCAAGGGCAGAAAGCCAACCAAATCCAGACTCCTTCACAGGGGAGCTCTGGGAGTTTCAGAGGAGCTCAGTTTCAGGTGTAGCTGAGAAAAGCACCAGTACCAAGAAGCCAAGAAGACCAGAAGAAGGCATGAACTAGGGCACCTTCCTGCTTAAGTTAAGAAGTGGGTGCTGACTCATTACAATTTATCGGGGCTCCCTGGATTATCAAATGAAATCTAAGCTCAGATTCTACACAATCTGCACTTACTACCTTCTCTCTTTATCTCTTCTTCATTTTTGCAAGAATATTACTATACCTTCTGAGCATAACTCTCTCCTCTCCTCTACTTTTTTCTCCTGACCTCTTTTCTGTGACTTCTCCCCTTTAGAGTGAATGCTTTCATAAACCGACAGATATATATGGACAAATATAAATATCTATTAGCTATAGTTCCAATACAGAAGTTGAAGTAATGGTAGGGGATTACGGGTGAGCAAAGTTTTCCATAATATAAATATTTCTCCAAAGTATTGCACAGTGCTTAGTACAGTGACTGGCACATAGCAGGCACTTAAAAAATATCTCTGGGTTGAGTATGTTGCCCTCATTTTTTTATATGTGAGCACTGAGGCCAGGAGAAGAGCAGTATCTTGATTCAGCCTCAGATAAGTTAATCTGCTGACAGTCCCCTCACTAAGAATACCTGAATATTAGTCCTAGAAGAGAAATCTAACCCCCTCATTTCATAGATGAAAAAGCTAATTCCTAGAGAGGAGAAATGACTTGGCCAGGGATCCTGACCCATTTGCTTTCATCTCCATTCCTTGATATATGACATTTCCCTCACCTGGCCGGCTGTTATCCCCATTCCACACGGCTTCAAAATCTAGCTTCCCATGCACCTTCTCTAGGAAAGCCTTCATTTAATTCCTCTTCTCCATCGCATCAGCATCCATGAAATCCTTTACTATAAAATACTATAGCTTTTATTCAATTTAATTCAGCAAATGCTTGTGCACTTAAGTCTGGTGCCTGGGACTGTTTAATCAACACTAGGTGACTATTGAAGGAACTGTATTAGCTTCTGAGAATACAAAGAAAACAAAAACAAGAAAACTCCTGTTCCCCTGCAAGCTTGTTTTCTACTAGAGAAGACTCTCTGGTCATTTCATCTTTCCAATTAATCTTTAGGAGACCATCAGAAAAGGAATCACACTTTGCACCTGGATTTCCTTCCATAGCATCTAGTATAATGTTCAGTTACCAAAGGTAAAGTTATGTTGCCCATAACTTGATCAGAATAGTCAATCTATTAGAGTCTGTTACAACATTTAACTCAAATGTAATCAATTCTGGACATGGGCTCAAATTCTAGGTACAGCTTAAGTGAGTCTCCACTGCTCAAGTTCCCAATTCTATAACATGAAAGCACATCTAAGCACACTCATGCAGACATACATAACATCCCTTTGAGGGACTAGATGAAAAGGTATAAAATCCAAAGGGTGGAGAGACTGCAGAAGAAGCCAGGTCAAGCCGGAGAATAGAAAAAAGGAGAGAGAACTCTTCAATGCAAGAGAGACATGTCAATAGCTGGCAGGTAATAACAATTCACATTTCTTTAGGTTCGCACAAAGCATTTTTCCTTGTGTCTCTGGGAGGCAGGAAGCACCAGTATTGACTCCAGTTTGTAGATGAGAAAATGGAGGGTCAGAGAGGTGAAGGGTGTCAGCTGGAATTGAGATACAGGTCTCCTGTTTCTAAGAACTCACTCTACTATATCCCATAATAACTCCCTTTTGGGGAATCACCATTAACTTTATAAAGGAAGCAAAGTAAAGTGTCCATGGGTCACACGAAAATCAGTTGGGAACACATTACCTCATCCAGGCTATTCTGTTGGCAGGGGAAAGAGAAGGTGAAGCCCAAAGGCAGAGACACCCCTTTCATTCCCATGTATTCCAGGAAGTCCGCGATGCACTGGACAATGTGATCGAAGAGCTGCAAGTGAGAAAGGAAGGAGCATGTGGGAAGGTGTCCTAGACAGCAGCGTACATCTCCAAAGTTCCTCCCAGAAAAGAGATCTAGAATTGGAAGGGACCATGGAGGTCTATTTGGTCTGAGCCTTTTATTTTATAGATGAGAAAATCAAAGTCCATGGAGTTGTAGTGACTTGCTCATGGTCACATAGCTAATACATACTAGAGCTGAGATTCAAACACAGCATCTTCAGTATAAATCTAGTGTGGTTTTCCCACTATCCCAAAGATCAAAAGTTCAGGGACCTGGTAAACACCCTGCATTGGAGATATTGATGACTTTAAGGCTGGGGATGAGCATACTGAGAAACCAGTCTCCTGGGGCATTCTTCTACCTTAGGAAGCCAACCTCACTGGACAAAGCAAGAAGAAATAGTCAATCTAGGAAGCCAACTCCAGGGTAACCACTTCCTGGGAACACCACCAAAGTAGCACCAGAAGTTAAGGGAAGAATAACTAACTGGTTGCTTGCATAAGATTTAACCTGGGCCTCATTTGAGTTGGAGGGGTTCTCTCACCTCGTCCCCGGTGCCATGCATAACCTCCTGAGGAATGGCATAGATCTTGTTATGCATCTCTACACCTCGTCTCATCCCATTCCGTACGCGCACCAGCAGCACGCGGAAATTTGTCCCGCCAAGGTCGAGGGCCAGGAAATCACCTTTCTCTGAAATGGAAAATAATAAATAATGCTGATGACAATAATGATGGGGGAGAAAAGACAGACCCTTTAGCAGTGGGATAACCCTTCAAAGTACTTTAACCTCTAGCTTCCTGTTTGATCTTCACACCATGTCTGCAAGGGAGCTAGAGCAGGTCCAATTATCATCACTGGACAGTCAAGTCAATTGAGATGGTTCAGAAAAAGTAAACAACTTTCCCATGGGTGTGACCAGCTCAGTTTCAGAATGTGAGCAGGGAGTGTAAGGGCAGATAACAAACATCCGGAATAATCAAGCAACCAGTGGCAGGAACTTGTTAGAATAAGTGAATACATGGACACTAAGGAAACAAAATAAATCCAGGAACCTGATAAGGCTTTCCAGAGAAGATGCATTTAGAGCCAGATTTTGGAGTGAAGAGGTTTGTACTATTGGTGAAAAGCACGGTGGGGGACTGGCCCTGACTGGTGCAGGAAGCACCTGATACATCCCTGACTTTGTTTAAGGCAGTTATTCTCAAATATTTTTGCCCAGGGTCTATTTCTGCAGCCAAATCCTGTCTACCCTTTAACCTATTATGCATTCCCACCTGACAAAAATGAATGAATACTTATCCCCTACCTGTACCATCAGGGGTTGCACACACATAAGTTGGCAGCATCTTGACAGAAGCAGCAGCATGTGTCTCTTTGCCCAAGCCACGCTCCATCTCCTTTTTCATCCTCTTCTTCACTTCCAACAGCTGTTCATGGCTCAGCTTTAGAGCTTCCAGGGTCTTCTGTCGAGCCCGGTGTTGGTCTGCTAGACGGTATGCTACAGCTGTCACCATGGCAGCCCCTTTGCCACTTCCATCTTCTGAGCGGAGGAATCGGACATCACAATCTGGCACCAGACGTCGGACAGTCTTGTGAAGACGTTTGGCAAAACTGCAATGGAAAAGAGGGAGCAGAGTGATTTGGGGGTTTTCTGTCTTTTGGCATGCCATCAGAAATGCACCTATGAAAGTTTATGACAAATCCTAACATGGGTACCAAAGACAGCAGAGACACCAGGTCTTTCCTCCCCAAGAGGTGCAAAAAAATTCACCCATACACAAGAGTCAGTACCTGGCAATTGACCAGTATACAAAAGCCCATCCATTCATATGTCTAGAAGATCCACCATGATATGCAAAAGGAAGGCAGATGTCACCTTCAAAAAATCTAGAGTTGGAAAGGAATCCTAGAGGTAATGTGGTCCAGACTCCTCATTTTGCAACTACAAAAAAACTAAGGCCCATGGAGGGAGAAAGGTAATAATATGCTTGTGGCCATGTAGGCAGCACTTGTGACAATAGCTAGATTTGAACGAGGCCCTTTAACTAAAGATGCAGTATTGACTATACCATGCTGCCTTCTACTAAACACAACCACTTTTCATTAGAAATCTTTGAGATCTTTTTGCCACCTTTGCAATGCACTCACCAGATTCTAAAGACACAAAGCAAAACCGAACCAGAGAAATTAAGAGCACACATATAATCAGGATTTCATCTTATAACAATCTGCCACTCATACTGTCAAGGAATTCATGCCTGGGAGGGGTCTTAGAGGTCAGCTAAGCCCTTACCTTCATTTTGCACAAGAAACTAAAGCTCTAAGAAGGAAGGAACTTGCCTGCTGGCAGATCAGGAACTCAAAAACCAGGGTTTCTGAATCTGAATCAAGTTTTGTTGTTATTGTTTTCCTACTACAGCAAATGCTTAGGAATTTTGTGATCCCTTAGTCTGCGGCTGGCAAACTACGGACCAAGGGCTGAATTCAGCCACTGCCTGTTTTTGTACAGCCCCAGCTAAGAATGTTTTTTGCATTTTTATGCTGGATTCATTTTATTTTTCATTTCACATTTCATTTTTATTCATTTATGCTGGATACATTTTTTTGTTGGATTATGGCCCAAGTCTTTGGGCCATAACTTCCTGACACATGCCTTAGTCTAACCCCTCATTTTACAGAAAAAAAAAAAAAAAAAACTGAGGCACACTGGGGGATGTGACTCACTACAGAGATAATCAGAGGCAGAGGCAGGACTAGAACCCAGGCTTTCCAACTCCTAGTCCTCTCTAGTGCTCTGTCCTCTCTAGCACCCAAACTCTATCCCAAGCCAAGAAGACCAACCTTTTGCTCCCCAGGCAGACTTACTGTGGATGCTTCTTGTAGACAGAGCCATCTACTCCAATGGTGGAACGTAGCCGGTCCTCGCCTTTATTCTCCTTGAGGCGTCGAAGGACAGCAGCCAGAGTGGCTGCACACAGGTTGGCTGAGCGGGTAGATACAATTTGGCAGACGCGATGTGTGGCCACACAGTCCTCCTGGGATGGCTGCAAGCCTAACCTGGTCAGAACCTCGAGGGCTTTCTTGATGCCATCTTTTTCCCTGCAAGGATGAACAGTCATTGAAGCAAAGGTGCTGCGATGTTGCAGGGTATGTGTGAAAGGGCTGAAGCAAATGGTAGCCAGTGAGAGGTAGGATTTAGGATCACAGAGGCACAGACTGAAAGCTGGAAGGGATCTTAAAGGTCATCTAGTCCAGCCCTTTCATTGGACAAATGAAGAAAGTAAGGGAATTGTCAAAGGTCCCACAGTTACTGGTGGTTCTCTCCATACCATGCAGTTCCTTTGTTGTAAAAAATTAAAAAAAAATTTTAAGGGCAGATGAGAGTGCCCTCTGTTAATAAAATTGTCCCCAATTAGCCAAGCAGACAGAAACAGTCTTGGAACCTCCTACTTCATATAGCCAGACTCATACTTGAATCCCCAGCTTGGGAGAAACTGTCAGACCTTGCACCCCAATGAAACAGCCTTAGAGAATGAGGGGCCAGAACCAAATACAATAATCTGGATGCAAAAGCCTATAACCACCTGTAGAAGACTGAGAGCAACAGACTTGGGCCAGTCCTACCCTTTACAGCATGGAAGCAAATTAAAAACCTGCTTTTTAGTTCAACTGAAAATGTTAAGAAATAAATATTTTTGAAGTCTACAATCCTTTTCAGACTTTTTCCCTCTGAGAAAGTGGGTTAAAATTAAACCTAAAACCTTCCTCCTAAATCAAAGATTAGTTAATTGAATTAAAGGTGATCACTAAACTTATTTCTTATCTGCCTTCCCCATCCTTTACTGGGCCAATTTCCTACCCAGCCAAGGGAAATGCCTACTTCTATTACTCAGAAGGGACAGCAGGGAAAGGGAAAGTCTTTGCTTTAAATCTTTTCAGAGAAGGTGAGAAAGGAGGAATGCTCAAGGGAGAAATGAAGTGGTAACTGAAATGTTGACCCCAAAGTGTAGTTTAACACATAGGATACTCTGGAATATAAACCCTAAACTGTATTTTAACACATTACAATATTTTCTTTGTTCAAGTTTCCCATAAATGTTACTTTAGACCATCTTGGCATAGAGAAAGCTGTTTGGTTTATGCCAATCTGGACATTTCTTTCTCCAGGATAGAAATGCTCAGATTTAGAATATTCAATGGAATACAATTGTTTCTGGAAGACTTGAACCTAAAACCCAGAGAATGGTATAATATTATTTTTCTTCAACAACAGCTACAAGACCTAAATGCAGTAAGGCTGTTGTATCAACTTGTTTGGACAGCACTCAGTTTGTTATGTGTTTTCACTCTACAGCTGCCTATTATAGGGTGAGAAGTTACCCTCAAAAACAGACGAGAGATGGGGTGCAGTGTGGGGGAAACTCACCCTTCAATATCAGAGACATCTTTGGTCTCAAAGCGGCCTGTGGTGAGGAGCTCAGGACTCAGTTTCCCACCAAACAGCATTTCCTCCTTGGCCATCTTCACCAGGATGAGTCTGACGAGTTCCCCCATGTACATGCCGCTGATCATCTTCTCAAATCTGCAAAACATCCAAAGGGGTAACTTTATTAAAATCACATTATTTGTAAAATTCAAATAGTGAGTCATTGTATGACTCTTCATGATAAAATTTATATATCAGTTCTGTTTTGTTTTTCGGTTTTTGGCAGGGCAATTGGGGTTAAGTGACTTGCCCAAGGTCACACAGTTAGTACATGTGTCAAGTGTCTGAGGCCGCATTTGAACTCAGGTCCTCCTGACTCACCAGGGCTGGTGCTCTACTCACTGTGGCACCTAGCTGCCCCACAATATCAGGTATAATATTATGATCTTTAAATATATAAATTTCACAACTGTAACCTATTTGAAAGACAGGATCATCTGGTCCTTCTATTTACCTACGAGGGAAGTGAATGCTGGAAAGGACCAACCCACGATTTGTCCAGTGCTCTTTCCATCACACCTTGCTCCCAAGTATTTATTCAGCACGTACTCAAACCAGAAGCTTCTTTAAGTATTAAATTACATAGTAATAACAAAAGCAGCAACACTCAAGAGAAACAGAGTGCTGGAAATCAGAATGGCCAAGCTTGGCCCCAAAGAAAAGATATCTCCCTCTGCTTCTCTGTGGAGGCGTGGAACACTAGGACTTTTTCAAAGTTATTTCTGCTGAACTTCTTATCTTCCTCTTTTTAATTCTTAACAAGAAGAGATGGCTTTCTAGGAAGGACTGGAGAAGGGATACTTTAAGAATGTAAAAAAAAAAGTTATATATAACATTTTTTAAAATTATAGTACTGATAACAAGTGCCATTAGTACTGAAAAGGGAAAGATCCATGTGGAAAGGAGGAAATAAGGGAGATTCCATGGAAAAGATGAAGTGATGGAGGACCTGGACACTGATCTCATTCAGAATGGAAAAGAAGGGTGAGATGAAATTAACATTTTAAATAAGAATTAACAAGGCTTGATGACTGATTTTAGCTATGGAAGGTGACGAAGAATGAAGAGTCAAAGATAACTCAAGCGTGAGTGACTGGGAAAAGGAGCAAGAAATAGGGAATTTGGGAGGGGGTGATAATTTGACAGGAAAAGCCAATTAATCCAGACATACTGGTTTTGACCTATCACTATAAGATCCAGTTGGACGTGTCCTACAGGACAGATTAAGGCACACTGAGATGTGGATCCAAAGGAGATGGCGGTGGGGGGCTGGAATGGAAATATGGGGAAGACAGTGAAGGAGTCCAGGTCAGAAAGCAATTGGATTTTTAGCCAATCCTTCCTTCTTGTCCATATAACAGGGCAGGTGAGATTTAGGAAGAGGGAGAGCCACAGGATTTAGATTTGAAGATTAACTAGTCTGGATTAACTAGTTTAACCCATTTTGCAGGTGATAAAATGGAAGCTTAGAGGTAATGACCTGCTCTATCTTCCTTCTGATAGTAAGAAGCAGAGCTGAGATTAAAACCCAGGGCCTTTGACTCCAAATCAAGCATGTTTCCCACTGATCCACACTGCCTCTTCTATGTGTCAGGCTACTCAAACTGCGCCATCCTTGACTGACTTATTTAATCCGGTAATGAGTCGCTGTCACCTGGGGCTTTTCACATCCCTCCTGCTTGAATAAACTAGCCTATAACCTTTCTGGCTGTGACAGAGAGCAGTCATGCAGCAGGGAAACTAGTAAGAGAATTTGATTTCTCAACACTAGGTGCCACTGTTTTCTATGCTTTAGAAACCATTCTATTCCAGGCAAGAATGACCTCTGAAGGTGGAAACAATGCAAAGATGTCTAGCACTCTACAATGGAGAGGACACTGAAGGAGAATCACAGAGTCTGCTGATGCTTGTTAAGCAAAGGAAGAAGCCAAGAGGCTAGGTCGCTCCCATAGGCACTGTTCTGTACCTTCTTCCTTCTGAGCACATCATGTTCCAGGTTCCACTAGACCAGTAGCTACTGGTCTTCACAAAAATCAAGACAGGCTGTTTTACAAAAAAAGGGGGTGTCATAGGGGAGAGAGCACTGGAATGGGGGGAGGAGGATCTTGGTTCAAAGTCTGCCTCTGACACTGCACTACCTGCGTGACCTCAAAGAGGCCACCTCTTACCTCTTCCTCTTTACAGATGAGGATTTTGGACCAATGGATTCCCAATGACCCTTCTTCCCCATCTCTGACCTTTCTACCCATCTCTACATTAAAGTATTCTATGATAGGTGTGCTGTGGCAGTCTCAGTAAATGTCTGACAGTGAGTATGCTGAGTGGTAGAAGGGAATATGTAATGAATCCTGTGGCAAAACAGAGAATCCACTATTATAATAAATATTATAACATGCCATTGGATCTGTTTGTTCAGTTTCAATATTTGTATAATGCGTTTCCTTAAAGCAAGACAACCCAATGTTGTTCTCTTCAGAAAGTGTCCCCGAGGCAGACAAAGATATAGGTTTGAATCAACACTGGTCACAAGCATATGAGCAGTATTAGAGATGGGCCAAATATGGGGCAAGACTGAATAAATTAAAATTTTCCTTCCTAAGATAGCAAAACAAGGTAATGCTATTCTAAAAAAAATTTTTTTTTTTACTCTTCTGGCACTGCCTCCATAGACTGTAGGATATATCTTAGAATATCTTCTATGCTGGAAAATCTTGAATGGGGATTTCCTTTTTGTAAACAGCCAAAAATCACCACTGGATCCAGATTAACAAGGAACCTCAGTCAATCTAGTCCAACCTCTTCATTTTACAGATAAGGCAACTGAAGGGAGAAGGCAAACAATTAGCCCAAGGTCACAGAGGTGGGAAGGCAGAACAGTAGGATTTGAACCTGGGACTCTTCTCATTCTCAATCTCATGCTATTTCTACTGTAGTACACTTAGATTTTTTAAAGAATTTCAGGTGAGTGGAAGAGCTCAGCAAAACTCACAACCTGATAACAAATGCAACTGCTGTGCACTACCACAGGTGGGAAAAGATGATCTTCGGTCAAAAACAAGTGAATAAATAGAAAGAAATGGTGCCAAGTTTTTTCCTGGATTTTGGTAAATGGATAATTCCAAAAGGAGCAAATTTCACAAATATTTGGAATGCACTTAGCTCCAAGAAGTTTTTTTTAAATGCCCCTTCTCCTTTCATTAAAGGGATAGAAGACCAGGAGTGGGGCATATAGCTTACATTATCAGAACTGCTTTTTCTCCTTTCTCTTTTTCTTTTAATTCTTGTTGCAATATTGGATGTGAAAGTACAGGGATTGAGGTGAGGGTGGGAGAGAAGATATTAAAAAATGAATATGATGTAAAAACAAAAAGCATCAATAAAAAAGGACAAAACTAAAACATTTGGGAAAATAGCTTTGTTGGAATACACATAAAGCACATTCTCAAGGGCTACTGTGAAGAGGACAACACTCCTCAGGATGTGGACAATTTAGCACATTTATCATAAAAGTGGCTTTACAATCCTATACCAAGCAAAGGGGTCTGGCACCCCCATGGCTGAAGGAAACTTGGCCAATCCAAGCAGCAGTGAAAAATACCAATGGACAGTACAAACTCTTTGTGGCCCATGTTTTCCTTTGTATATAGCATGAAGTTTTAGAGTATAGTCAATGTGCTGCCAAGGCCACCCCACATCCTCCAAACTACATCACTGTCAATAACCCAATTGTGAATCCTCCCCATCCCCCCCAAACTGAACACACAAAAGAGAGCTGCTCACAGTTGCTTGCCCGGATTGAGTGAGCCCATGTCAATCTCCCTGTCAAATTCTGTGCGGATATCATCGAGTACTCCATCATCTCCAAAGGCGCCCCATTCCATGTTGATGCACATCCTCCCTTCATCTCCTTCCACTGTGTCAATGTACCTCATCTCCTCCATGTAGCAGGCATTGGTGCCAGTCCCTGGGCAGAGAGAATCATAGAGGATTAGTGCTGGAGAGCCAAACCTTCTCCTTTAAAAGAAAGAAACTGAGGTCTAAAAAGAGAAAGAACTTGCCCAAAGTCATTGTTGGTAAATGCAAAACCAAAAAACTACACTTAGCACACTGGCTTTTCCATCCCCTCCAATTATGTTACCTGCCACTTGGCTAAGAGTGGCTCTTTATTATGTCTAATCTCGAAAACAAACCCTTTTGCTTGCTATTTAAAGCTTTTTACAACTATACATGTTATTAACCACAACGAAAGTCTTACACTTTCATGGTTTGAAACTGCACTGACTTTTGGAACATTCTATTTTAACTTTTGTTCTTGTAGCCCAAGCACATACATAGTATAGTGCCAATCATACAGAAAGTACTTAATATATGTTGGTTAACTGACTGATTATAGAAATTAAAAAAACAGAAAGACAATGAATGTCACAGGAGGATCTTTGCTGCTCCTCCAGCAGTTAGCACATTCTGAGATCGACTTCTATCAACTCTGTTTGCAGCTTGTATGTAGACCTAGTCATGTTGACTCCCCAATTAGAATGAGAGGTCATTAGGAGCAAGGACTGTTTTTTCCTCCTTTGTAAAGCACAGTGATTGGCACACAGTAAGCACTTAATAAACACTTTCTAACTGAGATGGGAATATATAGTAAATTTAGGGTCTAAAGGAAATGTGGTTTTGGATGTAATAAATTACTGGGTACCCGGACATGTTCACTTGTGAACACACAAGAGAGCTGCTCACAGTTGCTTGCCCAGATTGAGTGAGCCCATATCAATCTCCCTGTCAAATTCTGTGTGGATATCATCGAGTACTCCAGCATCTCCAAAGGCACCCCACTCCATGCTGATACACATCCTTGTCACTTGTTCTGCCACAAATAGCCCCTACTGGATTGTAAGAACACCTATCAATGTAACATTTAGTGTTCATACAGTATGTGAAATTTACATAGCTTTAAAAAAAAAAAAAAGAAGCAGCCTTCTCCTTCTATTGTCCTGCCCAAAGGCAAGGCTTGATGTACCAAAGAAACTGTGGAGAACTGTTCAAGACAGTGGGAGCAGTAGGATGTTTCTACTCCCTCACTCAACTGAATCCATCAAAGCATCAAAAAGAATAATGAATGAAAGTCTTGGGGCCAGATGACAAGAATCACTGCTCCTGCCTAGGCTCTGGTGGGAACTCACCCACAATGAGGCCGATCTCACAGTTCTGATCATCATAACCACAGGTCATCATGGTACCCACAGTGTCGTTTACCACAGCCACAATATCAATGTCAAAGTCCTGCAACAATAAAAAAGACAGATGTGCTGCTTTTCAAGCCACCACAGTGACACCAAGAACCTGGAGACATAGAGAGACAGCATCTGGGCAGAAGAACTGAAGTGGCAGGGAAGAATTCTTGTCCTTGGTGCCCACAAAAGTGATCTCTTAACTAGGAGTCGGAGGACCTAAATCTGAATCCTGGTTGTGCATCAATGACTGCCTGTGTGACCTTCATCTCCTCTAGGCTGCAGTCTCTTCTTCTATAAAATAAGGCAGTTGGACCCTTTGGTCCCTTCCAGGTCTAGATTATGAGCCTATCATTTTAAGATTATAAATTGGGAGGAATCTTTCATAATTTTATTTCTAATAGCCTTTTCCCTGATCTCCAATTCCCCTCGCTTTCTCTGCAATACACATACACATAGACACATACATCCACTCTTCCCTTCCTAGTTTTATGGATGAGGAAACTGGGATATTCCTCTCATCCATAGAGTCCACTCAATCCCTTCACTCTTCTTCCTAACTCCCTCTTGTCACCGGCTCTCAGCTGCTTCCCTGTCTTGTCACTGCTGAGAGAAAAATCCTCCAACCCTATCTTCCTGTTTCTCCCTTCAGAGCATCAAGAACTAGGAGGAACTTGAGAGATTATCTCGTTCAAGCCCTTCATTTTATAAATCTGAGACTCAGATAGGTTAAGTGATTTGCCTAAGGTCGCCTATGTGTAAAACAGCAGATTTAGGATTCAAATCTTTCCTCCACACTCAGATGCCTTCATAAAACCATTAACCTCACTAATCAAATCTTCAGGTTGAAGGGACCTGGTTTTTCTATGCCATATAAATACATTTATAAATAATCTCTTAAGCTCATCTAGAAATACAAAAGCAATTTACTATGTTTAAGCATGTCCCACAAAAATTCTCTTTGAGGGCTACAGAGGGCTCTCATACTCATACTGTGTGTTTGTGTATGTATGTGTATAAGATGTCAGAAGCAAGGAAAAAGCTGCATTTTCAAGTTCCTTCTCGAATCCTCTTCCCATTGTTTGTCTGCTGACCATAAAACTCCTGCAGAGAGCCCTCAGCACCATCTCACATTCTCCCGCCAACCTGAAACTCACCCCTCGCCTTTGGATGGCTTTCCGGATCAGGGACACCACATCTCTTCCTTCCACACCACTGGATTTGAACCCTTTAGTCCAGGAAACCAGGTAACTCTGGAGAAAGAGAAAAGGATGAGTGGACAACAGTACAAAAGTAAATACTCCAAGGTCAATGCCCTCAAAAAAAGCGGGAAACCTGAGGCAAGACACCTTATGTTTGAAGGAAGCACTTCCCAGTAACGAGAACATGAATGATGTCCTTGTAGGGCACATGTGCTGGGATCCGAGAGGCATTGGAATGGAAAAGAAAGTCGTAAGGTGAGAGAAGGAAAGAGTCCATTGAGGCTATCTTTACAACTGGTGGGCAGGTGGCTAAAACCTTATTTGATTACTTTAATACTTTGGTGGGTCTCATTGGTGTAGGCACTGCTCTTCCATTCCTGCAGAGAACATCCCAGCCACGCGTTCTGATCCCGTGTGATTTCTGTCCATGTCCTTCCAAGAATCCTCCAACCCTGGAGGCCTTCCTCTGGCTCTTTCAATACTGTGCAGACACAAGTGTAGTACTCAGGGCACCCCATCCCATCCCATGCTGGGGTGATAAGCCTGACTCCTTTTCCAGGTCAGACATGCCTTTCTGCTTTTTATGCCTTAGCGAGGTCTCATTGCTTATCAATAAGATCACAAAGGAAAGTAGGGGAAGTGGGAGGAAATTATGAACCCAGAAGGAAGGAATCCACACAGAAGAAATCTTGCTATGACTCCCGGTACCCTTACCTAGGGACCTGAATTCTCTCCCATTAGCAAGAATATAAATTCCTAGGCTTTCAGGCAAGCTTTTCAGGGAGAGGATGCTTGCCTTTTCCCAACCCCAACGATCCACCACAATTTCC
This sequence comes from Trichosurus vulpecula, assembly GCF_011100635.1. Classification (NCBI taxonomy): domain Eukaryota; kingdom Metazoa; phylum Chordata; class Mammalia; order Diprotodontia; family Phalangeridae; genus Trichosurus; species Trichosurus vulpecula. The sequence continues at coordinate 313,600,841 of NC_050575.1, forward strand.
TGCTTCCTTTCCTCTAGGGCTTCCTGATGGTCCTTTTCCTTCTTCCTTCCCACTCTTGATCCAACCCTCCACCCTGACATATGCCCTCATACCAAAAGATTGCAAGACAAGATGTTCCAGAGCTTGTCTTACCTCATCCAGCTTGGTCTGATGGCATGGGAATGAGAAGGTAAATCCCAAAGGGAGTTTCTTATTCTTGATCTGTAGCTTGTCCATGAAGTTGGCCAGGCATTCAGCAATATGGTCAAACAGCTGTAGACACATGGAGTTATCAGAGTGGAAAAAGGTTATTATAGGTTCTTATAAAAGGTTATTATAAAGTTCATAGGATTTCCAAGTGGAAGATATCAGTTGTTTCATCCTTTTCATTTGAAAGAGGAGACTGAAGCCCAGAGTACTGCAGGCCTTTTGGTGCTTTTTCCACTGCACCTTCATAATTGTCCAAAGAATCCTTGTGAATCAGAGAAAGTGGTAGCTTTGCCTCAATTTTTTCATTTTATATGAAAAAAAACCTCTGGTATAGAGTGTCTAGAGGTACTTAGAGTTCAGACATGTCAAGTTATTCATAAAGACACTGATAAATCTGGGCTGTCCCTTGGTGCCCTTGTCAAAAATAACCTGTGGCTAGATGGGAGATTGGTCTGATATATCGTGGCAGCCCTTTTCTTCTTCTGCTAAACTTCTTGTTACCCATCCAATCAATTATCTTAGTGCCAATAAGAAACATTTAAGGCAAAGCCTTCCCTTCACCCAACTGCCAGATGAGTCATTCTTTGCTGGCACTGCTTTGGCAACCCATCAGAAGACAGTATAAGAATGCATTTAATCTCATTAATTGCAGAAAAAAATGGTGTGATCACCAAAGAGCAATCTTTATTCTTTAACTTTAAAATGTCAAAATCGACACATAAGGAAAGGATTCCTTCTGAGCATGTCCTATAGGCATGGTGCCATACAACATTCATTCATTCATTCAAACATTTATCAAAGGATCATAGATCTAGGATCTGGAAAAGACCTCAGAGGCTAAGAAACAGATCTATTCCAGCTGCCTTGTTTTACAAATGAGAAAACTGAGGTCCAAGGATGACTTATCTGTGATCAGAAGCAGGATTAAGTATCCATTTTATGCTGGATCAAGAGATAAGTTTAGATAAGACAACCTCAGAGTTCAGTCTAGTAGAGGGAATAAGATAGAAACACATAACTACAAAATACAACATTCCAGGATAAGTACAGGGGAAAGAGGGATGCTGACATGGTAAGGAAGAAGTTCTGAGAGGCCTTGGGCACATGCTATGGAATTCTACCCAAATCACTTAATCACTCGGATAACCCTAATACACATTCTCTGTGTTAGTTACTTCACAGGGGAGCAGAGAGGCTTCTTTCCTGGAAGAGCTGTAAGTAGCAGCACAGAGGGCCAGCATGAAGACCTGACGTTCAAGTCTTTCCTCTCAGGGTTCCTACTTAGCTGTGTGATCGTGGGACACACTACTCAACCTCTCAGTGCCTCTGACTACTCTTCCAAGACTGTAAATTACAGGAGGGGTCCTTTACTGTAGGAGATTTATTCGGCTGCAGTTACCTACCACACAAACTCAAAAAGGTGACATTTATCCTTTAACCTCACATGCCAATTGCTAATGTGTAACCATAGAGCCTAAGGAGAAACTATGCTATCTCAGTTACCTAAAGTTCTTGAGGTTCCTGCTCAAAGATAAGAAAGAACACTCAATGGAGTTTTTCCTTGTTTACATGACATTAAGACTCTTTTCTTGGATCCAGGTAAAAGCTTAACTTATTCAAGGAGGAAGGGATAGGAAACTCTAAAAAGGATTCATGCTGTAGGTACAGGTAACCCCTGAGGTCCCTTTCCACATATGGTCTTGCAAGTGTCATATTCCCTATAGTATAAAGCATTTAGATAAGGTTAGCAACCAAATGAAAGATACAGCTGAACTGTAAAGTTCTCTCTCTCCCAACAGCAACCCTATAAAGCCCTTTCCCCACTCCTAGTTCCACCCACCCCACTTGTACAGTCACAGGGGTATAAATCCCTTAGGAAAGAGGCTTATGGATTCACCCTACCCAATGACATATGCACTTTAAAAGAAGAAGGGGGAGGTGGTGGAGGAGGGAGAAGAGTGAAAAAAATTAAGTGAGGTGGGAAGGAGGGCCTAAAGCTTGAGAGCTAGGGTCAGGAAAAGAGCCAAAGTTAACAGTTTTGTATACTTTCCTGAAATAAAGCTATATTTATATTAACAATTTATCCTATTTATATTTCTGTATATTATATATAGTTTATACTTGGAGAGCAGTCTTCTTGTACCTGACCCACAAAGACCACAGAGTGACCCAGTTGGCATTAACTTTTCTTCTGGGAGCACTGAGGTACAGTGGATAGGCTACTAGATTTGGAGCCAGGAAGTCCTGGGTCCCACTTGATAACTGTGTTCAAGGGCAAGTCATTTAACCTAGAGAGGTTAGCTTGTTTCCTCATCTGTAAAGTGAGATTTATGATATCTCTACTAACAAGATTGCCCTAAGGTTCAAATATGGTAACTCTGCATAAAGTTGTCTTGTAAACCTTAAGTGCTTTGTAAATCAATTGTTAGACTTTCTATATAATTCTGAGCATATAAAAAGGTTTAGTTCTACCCACATCAAGAAATGGACAGAGAGGTAAATATAGTCCTATTTTCCATCCCCACTGCCCTTACGCAAAGAAGGTAAAAGGTGAAATGTGCAAATTCTTTCTGCCATGAAGATGACAGATGCAGTCTAGCAAGTTTTTAATTTATAGTCTTAGAGAATTCTGTGGATTTATTTACCCATATGTCACATAGCTCTGGCTTTGAACCCAGATATTCTTGACTCCGAAGGAAGCCCTCTATATATTTTAACAAGATGCCTCTTAGAACAACAAGAGGGCAAAGCCCAGCTCTGCCATTCACTGTCTGAGTGACCCCCAGCAAGTCCAAGTTTCCTAAAACTATAAAACGAAGGGACTGACTTACAATCAGCACTTCGTAAACTGCAGGTCACAACCCCACAGACTTGCGGTCCCTTCCAGGTTTGAATCTATAATCCCATCATCTAACAAAAATAGTTGATTTTTTAAAAAGGAGAAGTGAAACAAATTGGGCAAGGCTACAGCCAGATAACTGGGGTTGAGGCGAATTTTAGGAAAGGGGGAAAGTAGAATGGTTTTTACTAGGCCAGCCTATTCAGCCTTGACTGCTCATCTAAAATCCCACCTTCTGCAAAGCCTTTAATTGTCCCCCTTATCCTAATACCTTCCCTTTGAGATGTCTCCAATTTTATCCTGAGTCTATCTTTTGTTATACGCGGTTTTTTTTTTTAATGTTGTCTCTTCCATTCGACTGAGCTCCTTGACTTTTGCCTTTCTTTATATCCCCAGCAATTAATTAGCACAGTGCCTGGCACATGGCAGGAGCTTAATAAACGCTTGTTGACTTGACTGTGCTTCCTCTATCTGACTGTTCTTCCTCAGTCCCCTTTGCTAGCTCATCATTCACATTATTAGACTGAGCTCCTTTGAGAGTTGGAACTGTCTTTTGCCTTTCTTTGTATCCCCAATACTTAGTGCAGTGCCTGATACATAGCAGGAGATTAATAAATACTTACTGACAGGCTGAGACTTTGGGAGGAAGAGAAGGGATGACGGAAAAGGGAAGAAACAGCAGGAAAGTTCTAGAATAGGGGCCGTATCTCCTCAGAAGTTGAGGGCTTTCACCAATCTAGATTTCTAATAAATGTCATAAAGAGGCCACCAATATTATATGGAATATTTGTCTCTGCTGAGGTTCTGGAAGGAGCCCTTTTAGGAAGTTCCAATCCCTTCCCCAACAAAAAGGATAAGACTGTGACAGAGAGAGATTTCAACAAAAGACTCAAAACCAGAGATCACTTTTAGGGGAAGGGGCAGAACAAGAGAAGCTACAGGTCATTCGAAAAGGGACTGGAAATGGCGGATCATAAAATTATACACTATTACAACACACACACACACACACACACACACACACACACACACACACACAAATACTATTAGAAGAGACTTAAGTGATAATTTAATCCAACTCCCTCCCTTTACAAAAGGGGAAAGTGAAGCCCAGAGATGGTACATGTATTTGCCCAAGGTCCCACAGGTAATAAGGAGCAGAGTGGGGATTCAAATCCAGGTACTCTGGCTACAAATCTAGGATTCTAACTAATATGTATTCCATAGAACTAGTGGAAGAACAAAGGCAGCTCATTTTTTTTTAATTGTAGACTTAGATAAGCAATCACACTAGCAGTATACTTACAAAGGCTGAACACACTCATACAGGTGACTGTTAGAACTAAATAAGACAGGTATTAAATTAATGAGATGCATATTTGTTTCACTGTATGGTAATTGGGTATAAATGGTGGGCAATTCACATAAATAACTGTAATTAGCATTAGTCTTTTTTCAAAGGCGCCTGGGAGACTGGTTCAGAAGGAACTTTTGCAAAGTGAAAATCAGTTTTTATTTCACTTCTTCTTGCTTTCTGAGTTCTCCAGTCTCTATATTCAGCATCAGGGATGAATCTTCCTTCCTATCAACACCATTTAATAATTAAGCATCATCTATCTTTCATATAGGCCTCATCCTGATCTTCCGGAAGTTGCTTATGGCTAGGCTTGGTTATCTGCCCTCTCTTGAACAGGGAATCTAGAATCCACTGCTAATTAGTTGCTGTCTGAAAAGATTACCTGGTCTTTTTTTTCTGAAATAAATTATTTTGAAGCTAAAATAAATTTTTTTTATTTATTCTTCCTTACACTTTTAAAAAAGAAAGGTCAAGGAACTTTCATTTTTGAAGAAAAATAAAGGTTCTTAAATCCAGCTTAACCCTCACCACAAAGCCCCACTGGTACTCATTCCTGCTAAACTGTCCATTTCATGAAGGCAGAAACCAATTTAAACTTTGTATCTTCAACAGCACTAGCTTAGGACTTCGCACACCCCATTCCCCCTGCAAATCTCCTTCTACCACCAGCTCAACTGCCAGAAATCTCTTTAATAAGAGCTAAAGCTTTTCATTCTGTGGAGAAAGATAAAAGCTTACGCCTATGCTTGTGCTTGGGTGGGAAGGGGAAATCTTGAAGGACTGAGCAGGGAAGGGTGGTGACAACCCGCTTTGGCAACTATGTGGTAGATGGATTAGAGAGGGGAGAAACCAAGGAAACCAGCTAAGACTACGAAGGAGCCTGAATCAGATTGACAGTGATGGTCAGGAGAACAGAAAAACTGGGATAGATCACCAGGACTTGGCAGCTGGTTGGATGTCAGGGCTAAGCAACAGGAAAGAACCGAATCTAGAAGATACATAATTAGACACCACCCTCCACCATTATAGGTGAAGAAACTCAATATGAGAGTGACTTGCCCAGAGTCACTAGGGTGGGAAAGAACAGATCCTTAACAACCAATTCAGTCTACTATATACTATACCACATTGTTTCCTATGAAATGCCAGTCAGGAAGAAATGTGACTTGAGAACTCAAGGGACCAAGGATGGAAATAGAGATTAATGCTTTTAAAAAAAGAAAGTATATAACAGAAGTTCATGGTTTCATATACTTTTTTTTGGATGGGGGTGGGGGGGAAGAAATACTGAAACATTTGTGTTTGAGGATTAAGTTCACAATAAAAGGCATGTTTAAAAAAAAAAAAACAGCCCCCCCCCAACACACAGACTGGTAAATTATGTGTTATAACTAATGCTGGCCGACATACCTTGAGAGAGTGGGCAGCAAACCAATTAGCTCACCTATGGCCCATCCAGTCCAAAGCTTAAAAACCAGAATTTTTGAATGTTAAAATCCTAATCCTTTAATGTTCTCCAACCCCTGTTACCTGAGGAGAAGAGGACCTCATAAAAAGGTTCATATAGAGACCTGTAGTGAAGAATTTAGAGGTTCTTCTCTGCCCTGAGCTCCAAACCCAATATAGATCCAACTAAGAGAAGAGCAGCTCTACCTGGCTGCCCCACTGGCATCTCTTAGGAGGTAGTCAGACTGCTGGTGTAGAAAGGGTACTGGACTTGGAGTCAGTTAGAGGCAGGTCAGTTCCTGGCTCTACCATTCCAAACAGGCTATTTCAGAAAGCAGGAGCTTCTGGCATCCAGGGTCAAGCAGCGTGCCCAGGAAAAGGGACAAATGAGGTCCAGCAGCAAGGTCCTGAAGTATACACTGTTTGGCTTTCCCCAAAGAGAAGAGCATCTGGTGACCTTAGAATGTGGAGTTTGGGAGCCTCCCCCCAAGAGACCTACCTGGGTCCCACTGCCACGCATGATGTCCTCTGGAATGGCATAGATCTGGTTCTCCATTTCTACTTTCTGGAGGCCATTGTCTGTTACTCTCACTCGCAGCACACGGAAGTTGGTTCCTCCAAGGTCCAGAGCAAGGAAGTCTCCATCTTCTGCAGAGAGGAAAAAAAAATGTACTTCCTGGCACCTTTCTCTGAAGGTCAAAGGGATTTGAGATTGTTTGATTTGATCGACTTCCTCCCTTAGAGAATTTCATCAGTAAGGAGAAGACTACTGAGCAGAGCCTCACCCAGTCAGAGGCAGCAGCAAGACTAGGAACATTGCCCAGGTGGTATGTTTAGTGCAATGCTCTATATACCTGATTAACACAAGACAATTGCTGTTTGACTTAGTACACAATCACACACTTTCATGGGTCTTCCGGTGGCAGAATCCTATATATCAGGCACCGTCTGTCCATGAGCACAGTACGGAACGGACACAGAAGAGTTGGGTTTAAACCTAGATCAACCACCTTACCACCTGCGTAAGCTTTAGGCAAATCCCTTCCAAATTCTGGGTTTTCTGGTTTCCTTCTGTAAAAGCCAAGATGGATAGCAGGAGGAGGCAGCAGAGCTGGGGCGGGGGTGGGGGGGGGGCGGTATATGAAGTGGGGTCAGAGTGGTGGCTGTCCAAGGACCTCTATGTCAGCGTTTCCCAAGCAGGCTATGTGACACATCACTACAAATGAGGAACCCTTAGGCTGCATGAATCCTTTGCCTCCTAAAGGCCTCTATCTTCCATAGCCCCAGGGTCTCAGAAGCTCAAAGGGCAGAGACTATGAATGAGGAAGGAGTGAACTGGAATGGGAAGAACATATAAGGGAGAAGGAATCTATTTTAGGCTTTTAAAATTAAGGACCCTTAGTCTTTAAACATTTTAGGGAGCAGCAAAATTCATCCAGGAAATAATATTTGTGAAATACAGCTTTAGCAAATGTAGATAAAACAGAAGGTACAATTTTATGAAGAGTGAGTCAACACAAGTCTGTGCCCTGGAAAATCTAGGAGGAAACATAATGGAATTATAGGCCATGTTCAGAGTTTATGTAAGTCAGTTTTGTTTATTTGTTGTTATCCTACTTTATATGACAGACCTTAAATTTTTGGAGACTGTGATTATGTTCTCATCTTCCAATTAGAGATGCCAGTATGGTAAGAACGAATAGAGTGCTACACTTGGAATCAGGAAGGCCTGGGTTCAAAGCGTGCTTTAGATACAGAATCATAAAAGCTAGTTTTATATAGTGCAAAGTACTTTACAAATATTGTCTCATTTTATCTTCATAACCCTGGGAGGTAGGTATTTTTATTATCCAATATTAAAGATGCAGAAACTGAAGCTAGGTTTGGTTTACTGACTTGCCCAGGCCCTCCTGACTGAATCCAGCAGCCAGCTATGTGGTCAAGTGCCTTAACTTCTCTGGATCTCAGCTACCTATAAAATTAAGCGGTTACACCAAATCGCCTCCTATGACCCTGTCATAATAATGATAGCTTACATGTATACAGCACTTGAGGGTATACAAAACACTTTTATCTGGTATTCACAACACCCAGGTTGCCATCCTCTGGACACAATCCAGTTTCACAACAGGTGAATACAGTATTCTAGAAAAGGAATACTGAATAGTACAGAATAACGATGGGACTGCCCTGATCCAGACACGTTTGTATTAATTAACACAACTCTTATATTAAATGGCATTCATTTTTTTTTAAGCAGCCCCATCCCAATTAGCTTATAGTCAACTAAAAGGCCTACGACCTTCTCAAAAGTCCTGCACGTTTAAACAGCTCTTCCACAGTCTCTAACTGTTCAACTGAGTAACTGTAGGCTGAATGCAGATTTCTTCTTTTAACTTGACTTAACGTGATGTCAGTCTGTGGAGATCCCTCCCAGCTATGAGTCACATGCTAATCTATAAGTCTGCTAAATATACTGTCAGGACCACAAAGTTCCAGGTGCTCTCCTTTAACCAATGCTTGTATAGCTGCAGGAAGCAATTCACAAACTACCCACCTCCCTAGTAACTCTACTCCTTTAACAACGCAGATTTCAGTTAGAGCCTTCCAGCATCTGGGAATTCCTCAGGCCTTCCCTTTTCTGCTCTGAATTGTTCCCTACCCAGATGACCTCTTCAGATAAATGTCCTCTGATCGATATTCAACTGGCTTTCCATCACTGCACTACCACCCAGCCCACATTGTGTCAAGGCATGCCAAATACTTTGTAACACCACAATGCACAATGGCTACAAAATTCCTCTGATCTCACCCCAATCGAAAAGGAAACATTTAACCTGGAAAGCAAATTCCCAAATAAATGTGTTTTGCCATGCTTTCCTTTGGCAATGCTAAAAGATAAGCAGTGCTCTTCTTTCTACTCCACTTCTCACTGCTAAGCAGGTAAAAGCAATCCTCCTTCAAATTTCTCCTAGCATTTTACAGAGACCTTCCCCTTTACACTTAACTGATCTTCCTGGATATCACAGTACTTAAGTAAATGCCTTTCTTTAAGTTCTGTAAGAACAGGTTCTATCATTCATATATGTATACATGTGTGTATACAGATATGTATATGTATAGATTTAACTGTGTACCCCCAATCATAAAATTAGTTCCTACCACCCCATTCTTCCCTCCTTTTCCCCTCAGTATATCTTTTCTTCTCTTCCCTTTCTTCTTTTAATATCAAACCAACCTAACAAAAATTATTCCCAGGCCTTCAATCTTATTTAACTCCCTCTGTGACCCTGCTGATGTTATGGTTTTCAGGGGGATGCTTTTATCATCACCTTCCTCTCAAATAGAAGGGTGAAGGTGGTACCTTGGAAGGTTGGAGAGATTAGGAAGTTTAGCATAGCCCCCCTTCAATTAGGAAGGAGTAGAATGACTTCATTGTAGTAAAGATTAGGTAAGATAGAAAGATAATTTTAGTGGACCCAGCCTTCTCCAGCTTTCACTGGCAGTATATGAAAGTTAGGAGCACAGAAGATGGGAAGAATCCAGAACTGAGGTTTGGCCAAAAGTGATTTAAAAGAGTGACAGAGGAGGTCTACCCAAGTTCTCTGATTCCAAATCCAGCATTGCTTCTACTACACACACATCCTGTCCAAGCGGGATCTGAGGAAGAGTCCCACGTACATCTATCACAAGACTAAGCTCTACCGAGACCTCTCCTGAGGCAAGTCAATCCACTTGGAAACAGCCAATTGGTTATTTAGGACATTTTTCCTTGCATCCAGACTAAATTTGTCTCCCTGCAAATTCCACTGACTGCCCTTCATTCTGGGCCAAGCAGAGCGAGGAGAAGCCCTTTTCCATATAACACATTCAAATCTCAGGAGGTGGTTGTGTCTCGTAGGCCTTCACTTCCTCAGGAGTAATATGGCCAGCTTCTTCAATTGATCCCATTTCCTCAACATCACCTTGCTCTTGGCATTCTTCAGCTTGTTAACATTCTTTCCAAACATGGGATCTTGAACCAAAAATAATACTCCAGGCAGCACAACCAGAGTTTTAGGAAGTGAGAGAAAGGGAAAGGTGATGAGCATTTGTACCTACAGCGCTGGGCACTGTACCTGGCACCTACAAACAGTATCTCATTTGATCCGCACAACAACCACGGGAGGGAGATGCTGTTATTGTCCTCATTCTACATTTGAAGCAGACAGATATTAAATGATGCGCCTGGGTCACACAGCTAGTAAGAGTCTGATGTGAATCCGGGTCTTCCTGACTCCAAGCCCAGTGCTCTGCGCACCATGGCACTAACCAGGTCAGGAACCACCGCTGGAACACAAATAACCAAGTTCTGGTAGAGAAATGAGTGGAGAGATGAGTAGAGTAGACATTAAGTGAAGTCTTGAGCTTTACAGTTTTATGGGCTACATCTGATCAGTATTTAAAGGTATCCCAAAGTGGGCCAGGCTGAAGCGACAAGCATCCCATCAATCTCCTCCTAAAAAGAGATCTGTGAATTGAACTGAATTCACTACACATCGCTAACTAATCTAATTGTGAAGACCACCTACAGCACTGCCACAAACACCACCCACACCCCTAACCTCCTCCTGTTTCATTTTCTCTTTGTATCCTCAATGCACAGCACAGCATTTTGCCAATAATAGGTACCTAGATGTTTGTAAATCGAACTGAATTACTAAAACGTATAGTGCTGTTTTTTAAATGTCATGAGCAATTACTAATTTTCTTCAAGAAAGAAAAGTATACAACATTGTTAAGAGAGAACCACTAAAATTCCAGGAGAGAGACCCAGGACCAGTCATTCATATATGAACAAATACCGACCACCCGTGAGCAGTAGACTTTCTGCTGCAATGAAAGATGTGGGAGATACAGAATTTAGATTAGACAGTCTTTCCCTCTCATGAAACTTAGCAATCTGGGTGGTTATTGTCCTTCCTTGGTGGAAGAAGACCAAATGACATCACTACATTAGTCAAGTTACTGTGGCTGATAAGACCAATATGAGCTCGGAATGCTCTACCACAGGTCAGGTACAAATAGGACATGGGAATATTTGGAATGGGTTCTCTAAATTTGTGCATCTTACATTTCTTTTGAGCTACTTCAATCCTGCTTTGCTCATAGAGCATAGCACCTTCTCTGATGAGGGCACATCATGCTGAGCGGTCCTGTGCCAGTGTCTCCCACATCACATAATCAATTCCAAAGTTCTTAAGAGAAACCTTGAGAGCGCCCTTGTATTGCTTCTTCTGACCACCCTGAGAGCACTTGCCCTGTGTGAGATCTCAACAAAAGGTGGAGAAAACACAAACACTGATAGTAGAGAATAAACTAAAGAGGCTAGAGTTCCAGGCTCCATTCCCATCAATAACCTTAAGAATACAGAACTTCCCAGATGTAGACAGAAACCCTAATCCTGCCAGACAGACGTTCTAATGAGCACACAAGGAAGAGAGCCTGCGAATGGCTTGACACAACCCAGGCCCATTACTGGAACAATTCAGAGGGTAATTACAGTAACCAAACCCTGAGCACCAGCTCACAAGCATTTCTACCTCTCAAAGAGGAAGAAGAGAACCACCAGTCTATGAAGTACGGACGTGCTGCCTGGCACTATCTGAGGGTGTGAGCCGTATCATGAGTCAGTCACATTGAAAACTACCCTTTTTTCTTGATTTATGATAAGGAACTTCCAGAAGGGAGGTCCTGTCATAAAAAAGCCCTCATGACTCTTACAGTAATGGGACAGGAAGTAAAATGGTTACTGCATTTAGTTTAAAAATACACCAGAGATTCCTAGAGTACCTGTTGGGGATGCCAGGATCCCTGATAGCATTAATGAGGAGCAAGCACCATTGGCCTCTTCATGAAATCAACCAATCAAACAACAAATAATTATTAACTGCCTTCTTTGTGCCAAATGCTGGGGATACAAATGATGAAACCATCCCTCAGTGCTTACATTCTAATAGAGTAGCTAAATAAATGTGAAAAAAGTGAGATAATAAATATGAAGTTAAGAAATACAAATATGTATAGAGTAGTTAACTGTATGGTAGTTAAATACATGTCAAAGTGATCTTCCTAAAGCACATGGATACCCTCTATTCCATAAGCTGCAGTGGCTCCCCATCACCTCCAGGAGCAAATATAAAATACTCTGGAATTCAAAGCCCTCCATAAACTGCCCTGCCCTCCCACCTTTGCAGCATTCTTATGCCTTACACCCTGCCATGAACTTCATGACACAGTAAGATGCTCCAGGCATTTTCAATGGCTATTCCACATGCCTGCAACGCTCCTCCCCTTCACCATCAAGGGGATGCGCATCAATTGGGGAATGACTGAACAAGTTGTAGTATATGAAGGCAATGGAATACTATTGTGCTATAAGAAATGGGAAAGATACCGACTTCATAATAACCTGGAAAAACCTACATGATGTAATGCTGAGTGAGCGGAGCAGAGCCAGGAGAACATTAAACACAACCACGGACATATGGATTCTGCGACAACTAACCCTAACAGACTTTGCTCTTCTCAGCAACACAAGGTTCAAAGACAACTCCAAAGGACTCATGATGCGGAATGCTATCTACATCCAGAGAAAGAACTATGGAGTCTGAATGCAGACTGAGGCACACTTTATGCTTGCCTTTTTTCCCCTTTTTTTTCTCTTTTGTTTTTGTTTTGGGGGTTTTTTTTGGTTCTGTTTCTTCTTTCTCATGATTCATTCCATTGGTCATAATTCTTCTTCACAACTTGACTAGTGTGTAAATAAGTTCAACGCGAAGTTATGCGTAGAAGATATATCGGATTCCATGCTGTCTTGGGGTGGGGGGAGGGGGAGAATCTGGAACTCAAAATTATGTAGAACCGAGTGTTGCAAACTAAAAATAAAAAATCTCAAAAAAAAAAAAAAAAGACTCATTTTCATGAGTTCAAATCTGGCTACTGACACTCACTAACTATGAGACCCTGGGCAAGTCAAGTAATCCTGTTTGCCCCAGTTTCATCATCTGTAAAACAAGTTAGAGAAGGAAATGGCAGTATCTTTGCCAAGAAAACCCCAAATGGGGCCACGAAAAGTTGGACATTACTGAAAAACAACTCAACAACTCCTTCACATCTTCTTCACTCCAGCCTTGTTAGTTGTTCTCTGCCCATGACATTCCATCCCCTGCCTCTGTGACTTTTGCCCAAGTGTCCCACATCTGGGATGCCCTCCCTACTTCACCTCTGCCTTGAGGAATGAGGCTGGATTTCCCCTCTGGCTAGTTAGAAACATTCTCTCCCTCTTAACTTTGTTTATCCTTGCTCAAGGTCACTTAACCATTGAATAGGGCTTCCATCTCCAAGACTTTTTCCCACTATCTGCCATTCACAACGCCCTTCTACTGGACAAGCTGTGGCCACACTAATAACACAAAATAATAACTTACATTCCTATAGTGGATTGAGGTTGACAGAACACTTGTGTGAGTGGTTGAATAAGTATCATTATCATTTTACAGATAAGAAAACTGAGGTTATATGACTTGCTCAGTGTCACAAAGTTAGTAAGTAATGGAGTGTGACTCACACCGGAGTCTTGTGAGGCTCCTTCCATTGTCCACACAAGTAGAGAATGTAAGTGCTACGGAAGAGACCAGTGTGGGCAGACAGGCTGAGGGCTCTCTGAAGGGAGTAACCTCAGGCAGCACCCAGTTCCCTCTAACAGCAGGAATGTGTTCATGGATAGCCCCTGTCCTCCAGGGATATCAAAGAGCTTTCCCAAAGTATCACCTGTTGGTACTTTCTAGTCAGCTTTACCTCAGAGTTCATGATGCAAAAACTATGACAAGATGAATTTATACGGATTTAGAGGGTCAAGAAAAAAGGACTCTGATTCAATCAACCAACAAGTTCATTTTGCATCCAGACCTGGACCCAGCCTTCCTGTTGCTTTAACATTGAGGAAAAACCTCAAAGGACAACTTATCTCCCTGACCTCCTCACCCTAAGCTTTTATAGCTTGGAAGGTTCTTTCTTAAGTCTCATGTCTACTGAGAGATTTATTGACTGGCTCATCTAGGTAAAACCCAGATGCCATGATTTTAAACACTAGCCTTTGGAAGTCAATGAAACCTTAGAAATCAGCTGGTCTCCCTCTCCTAATCTGAGCTCCTCTCACTATACTATACTGCCTTTGGTAAGGAAAAAGCCAAAAGACAACTTCCACCCATCATGCAGGATTAGGTGGCTGAGAAACAAAAACAAGGACAGAGAAGAATATGTAAATCCTTCTCAGAAATGCAAGTGACTTTGCTCAGTGACTGAGATTTAACTTCTCACAAGTCCTGTCCTCCAGTGAACTGTCCACTCCCAGCTTTAGCTTTTTAAAGATGCCTTACAAGGCCTTTGTAATCCCAGTCTTGCTATGGAAAACTCAGGACTAACCCTGGTGTAACTTTTTCTTCTTCTTCTTCTTCTTACCCGCCTCCACCCTCACCCCACTGGCCTGAGGCAACATTTCTGAGTATTCCAGTTCTGAGTTTCCCTTGGTAGTTTAGGCCTCAGTAGGATTCTAGGAAAGCTGCATGCTGGTTGATTAAATATCTGTCATGGGGGATGACAAATAAAAAGAAAGACAAACTGCCTCTATCAGCACTCTTAATTTCTGAACACATTCAATGCGCTGAGTTAGCTACTCTGTGGGGATTAAGGTGGCTGGGGTTGCCTTTGTGCCAGGGTGATGCTCTCACGAGGACAGGGGTCCAAACCAAACTAAAGCTGGGCTGATTTAGGAGTCCAACACTCCCCAGCAGATTCTGGTCAGAAGTCATCTTCATGACAGGGGTCAATCACCTTGACCTTCCTAGGTCAAACAGCAGGGCAAGTGCCTTTTTGCTGAATTAAAAGCAAGAAAAACCAATGAACAATTACTCTCAATAATTATTCCCAATGCAAAATTTGAACTTGCACAAGAAGGCTGGATATGGAATCAGGAGCGCTGGGTTTGAGATCTGGCTTAGGCATGAGCTGGGTGACTATGGGCAAAGTCACTTAAGGTTTCTGAGCTAAGTCTCAGCTTCCTGGTATCTAAAAAAAGGAACAATAAAACTTGCAATTATTACTTCACAGGGCTATTATGAGGAAAGCAAATCTTCAAGCACCAAAGACAGTTCTTATTTATTCTTATTATAAAATGGGCTATCATATCCTCTCCTTACTACTGCCCTCCCTATGCACCCCCATGTTCCCAGGCTGGAACATTCCTTCCTGGACACGGTCTAAAAGGAGGTGGTGAGATGCAATGGAAAGTACTTCAGGAGGAGTCAGTTGCCCCTGGATGACAAGGTTACATGAGTCCATGCCATTCTCTGAATGTCTTCATTTCCTGTCACCACTAAATAACTGTTGGCAAGAGATGAAGCAATATTTCTCTATGGGCCTTACAGGGCCACCTAAGATCTGTTAGATTTACTTTCTGACTTTATCTTTTTCAAAATGTGAGATCCCCATCTCTCTTCCTCCTTGGCACAGAGTTCAATAACCCTGCTTGACTCAAATCTAGATTGCTGAAGCAATAAAATGATAAAAAGACGGATAGATGTGACAAGAGATTTAGCAGATTACAAGGGCCCCATGGCTGTACAGTAGTTGTTTTAAGATATGACAAGCTGCAGGAATTCATTAAACTGTGCATACCCTCTGATCCAATAATACCTAAAAAGAGCTTTAAAAAAGAGGAAACAGACCTATATACAAAAATAGAGCAGCAATTCTTCTAGTATCAAAGAAATTAAGGGAGTATTCATCTACTGGACTGAAGAGCTGAAGAAATCATGGTACTGTAGGAAATACTACTATACCATAAGAAATAATGAAAAGGATGGATGAAGTCCTGGGACTGGCTTAGGCATGAGCTGGGTGACTATGGGCAAAGTCACTTAAGGTTTCTGAGCTAAGTCTCAGCTTCCTGGTATCTAAAAAAAAGGAACAATAAAACTTGCAATTATTACTTCACAGGGCTATTATGAGGAAAGCAAATCTTCAAGCACCAAAGACAGTTCTTATTTATTCTTATTATAAAATGGGCTATCATATCCTCTCCTTACTACTGCCCTCCGCAGAACGAGACCTTTTTTGGACATGTCCGATGCCAGAACTTTTTTTTTTGCTTGGCTATACATATTTGTTATATTAAACATATTTGTTTTTCTTTATATTCCCCTCAATGGTTTGGCATCAGAGAAAACTGATTTTTACTCACTCATATTAATTTAAAAAGAGATACGATGGGTTGAATGTTACAGAAGCCTCTGAAAAAGGCCAAGTATTTCTTTTAGAAATTACATTTTCTCATAATTTCCAACCTGCCCCAATTTTGCTTAATAATAACAATTGTGTGGCATGTCATTTTATGTACATTATCTCATCTTTTAAGTCACTTTCCCTCTCTAGACCACAGTTTCTTTATCTGTACATGAAGGCTTTGTAGATTCATATCTCATGATTCCTTACATGAGAAAATTACAATTTACTGTGCAAGAACTACAAGAAACTTTTAAAGGTCACCTGTACCAACCCTATTATTATCAGATAAAGAGACTGGGGAGCCCAAAGCAGAAGTCACTTGCCTACTATTATCACATAAGCAGCTAGTTAATGAAAGGGACAAGATTCAAACCCAGGCCCTCTGATTCCAAATCTCTCTCTTTCCACTAGACCAGGCTGTTCAACTATAAGTTTTTATTGAAACAGGCAATATATTTTGATTTGCCATTTTAGTGAGAGCTCTGCAGTAGCTCCGCTTGTTTACTCAAGCGTTTATGTAAATTTCTATGCTTGTAGGCCAGCTGAGCAAGTCACAGTATGGACCGCATGCTGCCAGTGGGCTGCATTTTGGACAGCCCTGCACTAGACCGATACTGCACTCCATATTGGAAAAGCTTAGCCTATTCTGAACTTCCCCTGTAGAAGGGAGAAAACAGCAATGCCACAGCAAACAGAGCCTGCAATAGGTGAGTTTACTGGGAAGTGGCTGGCATCAGGCAAATTCTTTTACCTATACTATGGACCCATCACTTAACTCTCCCCAACCTGTAAGCCTTGCATGACTGAGGAAAAAATTTGTCCATAAGCCTCTAATTTAGGGAATCAGACTTAAGTTTGGTTTAGAATTTCTAACTTAAATTTTAATACAGGGAAGGAGTTTTACACTATAATTAACTCTAGACTCTAAAATAAATTCCTGAGGAAAACTGATATAGAGGTAGCAATATTAGACTATGACTGTTAAGGGGTCATTCGCAAGACCTGTATTTTAGTGTCAATGCCGTGTGGTCCTGGGCAAGTCACTCAGAATTCCAGGATGTTAGATTGGAAGTGAGTTAAGAGTTCAAATAGCCCTGTGGTCCTCAGGTTTCTTCTTACAGTGCTGGAATTTAAGCAGTAAGTTTCCTTTTAAAATATGTTTTTATAACACTCACTACTAGAAGGAAAAAACCTGACAACAGAAATAGCCCATGTGTCCATCAACTAGGATGTCGCTGCATAAATTATGATTAATGGGATAAATTACATTAAACAGTATTGATAATTAAAAAATATTTATTATTAAACAAAATATTATATATTACTGCATTAATGGAATCTTGATGTTGAATATGATAAAAATGATGAGTATGAGGAAATACATAAAAAGTTATATGAAGTCATGCAAAACCAGATGAGCCAAACTGAAACTAAGCACTGATCACAGCTATAAAAAGGGAAACAGTTAAAGATAGTGGGGATAGGGATTTTATGTTTGCTGCCCATTAATTATTCGGTCCTACTTTGTTAAATGCTAGGTGTTTTACATAAAATTATATACAGCTTTCTTCATTAACACTTCCTGTAGCTTTCCAAATAGCTAACAAAGTTGTCCCATTATTCTAAATTATATGTATATGTGTGTGTGTGTGTGTGTGTGTGTGTGTGTGTGTGTGTGTGTGTGTATGTAGAGAGGGAAGCATGCCCGAAAAGTTGACTGGCTCTCTTGTCCCCAATGACATCTATCTCTGGCAGTTGAACCTTATTCTACTTATCTTAGCGTCTCTTCTCCAGGCTACAGTGTCTAGCACAATACCTGCCATGCAATAGATATTTAATAAATAAGGAATGAATTTTATGCAAACACAAGACAAAGCAAAGCACCCCCTTTTAAACCTTGCTTTTCAGTATACTGCCCTGTTATCAGGGCACAGCAAACGTATGTCTTCTAATATAAGCTACCTTAAGCAGTTCTTTTTTAATCCACAGAGACATGGTCATATACCCCCAAACTAGCAGACTATCTCACAAATGGCAATCTTGACAGTGCAGTGTAAAGTACAAGGGAACCTGAAGTCAGAAACTTGGGTTCAAATTCTGGCTCCAATATTTCTAAGCTATGTGACCAAGGATAAGGCACTTAAACTCTAAGTTCAGCTTTCTCAGAAGTAACATGGAGATAACACATACGATACTGCTGAAATCCCAAGTCTGTGGGAAAAGAAACACTGTGAATATCTTAAAAGCATTTGAGTAATGTGACCTATTGTTTTAAATAACAAAAACTTAGAAGCAGAGAAAGTGTCCTGAAGAAGTTTTGAGGATTAGCTTTGGAGTCAGAAGACCCAAGTTCAAATCCTGACTACCTAAGCAAATTGGTTTCCCTTCTCTAGACTTTAATTTCTTTGGTAGTAAAATGAGAAGGCCGGATTGGACTGCGTACAAAGGTGTGTTTCTGGCATGGGATGCTATGAATATACGTTGATGGAAGGAGTTTTGGAAGCAAGGTGTTAGGGGTCTGTTAGTAAGTACGGTAGTACCTGGCTTGGGGCATAATTATTTATGTAAATAGTAAGCATAAGTGGTTTACTTATAACAAGAGGTAGGCCCCAAATGAATGAAGTCTCCAGAACATTAGTCAGAAATAAACATTTTTCCCCATCCCGGCACAATGGGCCACCTAAGACAAATGTTAATGTGTATAAGAGGCACAAAGCTTCATGGCTATAGGTTAGGATTTTTTTTTCCTTAAAGAAATCTGCTAGGGCTGAAGTCAGTAAGAAGTGAGCACATCAATTCTAGGAATCTTTGTATCATGAGCCAGCAATCTATGATACTCACACCATTAGTCTAAGTTATAAGAGAAAAAGATATAGAGGAAACACATGGGTAAAGGGGGAACCAACCAGACTCTTCTGGAAGTTAGAACTGGCAGGTGGCATGGGGTGGGGTGGGGAGTAGATGGAGACAGAAAGACAGGGAACCAGACCAAATAAGAGATGGAGGTACAAGATTTTCCAGTCCCTTTTCTGGGTGTCTGCCCCTCCAAATCATCTCCTCTGAGCTAATCCTCCTTTCATATCTTTTCTGTTGAGCCCACAGTTTCTCTTCAAAGTATGGGATAACTGAATTTGAGAGCTGGAGAGGACCTGTTAGAGCTGATTTAGAAGATGATGTCTAAGAAAGGGATTTAGACTTTTG
Source organism: Trichosurus vulpecula (assembly GCF_011100635.1). Classification (NCBI taxonomy): domain Eukaryota; kingdom Metazoa; phylum Chordata; class Mammalia; order Diprotodontia; family Phalangeridae; genus Trichosurus; species Trichosurus vulpecula. The sequence continues at coordinate 313,620,199 of NC_050575.1, forward strand.
GACCATGGCTTAAATAAAATACAAGAGCAGTTAACAAAAGCTGGTAAAAGTTTATTTGCCTAGAGTCTTATAAATCTAATCAGAAAAGCTATAAACTAAGAAGGAAGGGGGAAGGAGAAAACTACATAGGCGTATTATTACCAAGCCTGATACCACAGAGAGCGGCAACATTATAGGAAGAAGAGTATAGGAAACATCCAGAGGTTCACAAGAGATAAAATCCAAGAAATAAGTAATAAAACCCTTGCCTTCAGAGGTCTATACACAACTGTCTAAAGTATTATGGATAGCCAGCAAGATTAATCGGATCCTAATTCAAAAAGGCAAATTTGGCTAAATATCACTGAGACATATGGGATGAGCCACATGACTGGAACTAGTACCTAGTCTAAGAATGTTTTCCTAATTCAAAAGGAGTAAGACAGATAAGTAAGATTAGGACAAAAGAAAAATTATAGCCACTGCTCTCAATGGGTGGAGTGATGATAATGGACAATGGAGAAAAGGCAGACATGAGGTGACACACTCTTCCATTGCTTGTGTGTTTTCGGTCAAGAGGAATGGTCTTTGAAATGAAAGGGGACAGAATAAAAATGACTAACAGAGAATTGCTCTTCAAGACAAGTAAGGAGATATTAAAGGAGTATCTGGCTGCCTTTGATGAATTTAAGTCACCCGGACTAGATGAACTATATTCTCAAAGAACTAATGAAATGAAATGGCCAGATTCCTATATTTGAGGAACAGAGAAAGGCAAATTGTCCTAATTTTCACCAGAAAAAGAAGAAAATGGAGTCTCTATACCATAGACCAGTGAGCTTGTCTTCAATTGCTGAAGAAAATTCTACAATACCCAGTGCTAATGGAATGGTTAATGACTGTCTAGAAAAGAATCATAGTTTCATCTAAGAACAGCTTGTGCCAGACTAACTGTATTCCCTTCGTAGACAGGCTTACAAAACTTCAATGGTAGGGGACTTCTCTGTATAGTTTATGTTTTATCAAAAAATTTGGTGGTCATGCTATCCTTGTGAAACAAGATGTCATCTCTACAGTAAATTAGGTGGACTTGGAATCGGTTGCATGGGCAGACTCTCAAAGACTCATTAGGGATTCAAGGTCCAGCTGGAAGATAACGGCAGACACGGTATGCATGTCAAATGTACAGATGACACCAAGCCGGGAGATACTGCTAACATAGTGGGCAATAAAGTCAGCTTCCAAAAATACCTTGATGGCTTAGAATGGCAGTATCAAACTCAGAGGGGCCACTAAACCTTACATAAGAGATGCCTGTGGCTGCATATTAACTTAGAAAAACGACATATTAATATTATCTAAGTTCTATTGTATTTTTATTTATTTTGTTGAATATTTCCCAATTAAATTTTAATGTGGTTCAGGTCACACTAAGCAGTGTTTGACACGTGGCCTAGAACACCGAGTCAAATCTACTGGCTTGAAAAAAGCCACTTCATAAAGGACAGCTAGGAGGTGCAGTGGACAGAAAGACCTGGGTTCAAATGCAGCCTCAGGCTAGCTGTGTGACCCTGAGCAAGTCACTTGACCTGTTTTCCTCACATTCTTCATCCGTAAAATGGGAACAGTAGCACCCACCTCCCAGGATAGTCGTGAGGCTGGCATGAGACGACTGCAGTGGGCACTTATCACAGTGCCTGGCACACAGTAAGATCTATGCACAGGTGAGCTCTTAGCTATTATTATGCAAGACAGGGAAGGACAAACTAGGGGGAACAGAAAACGTATTTATTTATGTGGTACCAACTACGTGCCAGGCACAGTGCCAAGCGTGTTCTTGTTTGTTTTTTAACAAATACCCCATTCTCACTGTGACGCAGGTACTATTGTCATCCCCGTTTTACAGCTGAGGAAACTGAGTCAGGAGGAAACGACATGATCTGCCTGGTGTCACACGGCAGTGTCTGAAGCCATGTTTGAACGCCAGCCTTCCTGACTCCAGTCCCAGGCACTGTCCACTGAACCACGTAACTGCCTCCAAGATAGGGAGGAGGGAGGGAGAGAGGCGGGGAGAGGAAGGTAGACATTTCTGTAGACTGGAGCCAACAGCAGCAAGATATCCCAGCCAAGAAAGCAGACGTAAGCTTTGGCTGTAGTGAGGGAGGCACAGCATCCAAGGTCTAGAGAGGGTAGTCTGAAGGACTGTGTTCAGTTCTGAGCACCCCCTTTTACTAAAAAGGCTAGCAAGCATTGGGGTGGACTGTAAGAGACCTCAAGTTAATGCTATGAGGGTACTGAGCCTGCACAAGAGGTAATTTAGGGGGACCTGACATCACTCTTCAAATATTTGAAGGCCTGTCATGTAGAAGAGGAAATAATTTGCTTTGCTTGGCCCTTGAGGAAAGGATCAAGAAACCATAAAAAGCAGAAACAGCTTACGGGATGATGTAATTCAGGCTAGGAGCAAAATGAAGCTTTTTTTTAAAAGCACATATAATAAAAAAGTGGAACTGAGACCAATATTGCAACAGGTGGCCACATTTGAAATTTCAATCATAAACACTACCATCTGGAAGGAATGGGCAAAGGTAAATGCAGGAAAGTGAAAGGAAAACTTGGAGAAGACTTTTATAATTCAACTTTTTAGCTTAAAGCTAAAGTGCCTGGCACTTTGAGAGATACAAGAGAGAACATACACACACACACACACACACACACACACACACACACACACACACACACACACATACACACACACACATATATATGTATATATATAAAATAAATAAATCTTGCCCTGATTAAGGTGTATATGGGCAGGGCAGTAACAGGACCAGCTCTATAATGGAAAGATAATTTTCAAAGTGGCTACAAAATAGGGGCATCAGTTAGGAGCACCTTAAAATTTCAAAGATAATGCAAGAATTATCTCTACTTTATTTGTTTAATATCAATATTTACGGTAATATCTTTCATTTTTGCATCGCCTTCATTAGCCAATTCTCCCTCAGCCAATTCTCTCTGCCACCCAGAAAGAAATAAAGAGATAAGAAAAAAATCTTTCAGCTAAATTAACGAACACAGCTGGTCAGACAGTATATCTGTTCCATGTTCCTAATACTCCTCCCCTCACCGTGGCAAAGAAGGGAAGGAGGCACATTCTTATCTCCCTTCTTGGGTTCAAACTTGGTCACGATAATCATGCTGCATTGTGCTGTCTTATAAATGAGGAAACTTAGTGAAAGTCAGATACAATGAAAGACTGGGTCTAGATGGAGAAGACAAATCTGAGACCAGATGATACTGACAGAACTTGGCAGCTCATTCAATTCAGTTCAACCAACATCAAGCATCTGCAGTGTACAAGGCACTCCATTCTGCCTACAGGAAGACAAAAAATAAAACAATCTCCTTCCTCAAAGCACTCTCAAAGTGAGGAAGAAATGCCACAAGTACACAAATTAAATTATGGTGGTAATGAGGTGTGACAGAGAAGAGATTTCGTAGGAGAAGGAGAGGCTAAAAGGGAGCTGAGGATTCCGAGGTAGAGATGAAGAGAGAAGCAATTCCAGGCATGGGGGACACTTCTACGCAAATGATTTAACATAGGTTGGTCAAAAATGTGTCCGAGGTTTTAAATGTGGATGCGTGGAAGAATGAATGGCAGAACCATTTCAATTTGCAAGTTAGAGGAAAGGATGCATTTTAAACCTGGTGAGTATGAAGTATTGGTGGGACATCCAGGTGAGGATGTCCAGCAGGCAGCTGAAAATCAAGGATTGTAGATACATACAGATGGCCGAGGCGGGGGGAGGTGGGGGGGGGGTGTCCTGTCATGATCCAAGTGGTAACTAAAACCTCAAGAGTGGATGAGATGACCCAGGAGAGAGCTCAGAGAGAGAAGAAAGCTGAGCACAGGGGTCTTGAGGCAAGGCTTACACACCTGAATAATGGGAGGACAAACAAACAACCACCAGAGCAGTCTGGGAAGAGAGCAACACCAAAATCAAGTCAGAATCTCAAGGGAGGTGATGGCCACTGGATCTGACAATTAGGAGGTCACTGAAGACCTTCTGAGAGAAGTTTCAAGTAGAATTTTTTTGGAGGGTGCAGAAATATAGAATGCAAGAGGTTGAAGAATGAGAAGATAATGAGAGAATTAAATCTATGTGTAAACAACCCCTTCTAGAGTCCTGGAAGGGTATTGGTTCTGTCTTGGAGTGAGACGCACAAGCACCACTGTGGATATGCTGACAAGCCTCATGGCAAATGGCTACATGATGGGCCAGATATTCACCTGCTCAAGCTCAAAGTGCTGGAGCTGAGATGTCAACCCAACTCGTTGGTTTCCAAACTCAAGGCCTGTTCTGTTGTGCTGCCTAGAGATCTATCACTCCCTGCTATGTTGCCTTCTGTCTTGAAAAGAGGCAATTTACAGGAGTCACTGACTCTATGCCCTATAAGAAGGCAAACAAGTGTTCACCAGGATCAGGGAACTGAGCAGAAAGGATGCATTTAGGCCAGAAGCACTAAAGTTCCCTTCCTCTCACACTTGGAATTGAGAAACTGAACTGTCCAAAGGAAATTCTTATCACTGGGGGGAGATTATTTACTCTGTTTTCTACCATGATTTTCCTTTCTTCCCATTTTCTGCGTCCACCTTATCAGTAACACAAGGTCAGAGAGATAAAGTAGTTTCAGTTTCCCTGTATACCTGGGAATTCACATGCCTAGCAAATATTCAAATGCCATTTTATGGCTCCAAGTATTAACACAATAAATAAGGTCAGTTGATACATCATTGGTAATTCAAGCAATCCACAGCCTAAACTAGAAGAAACCAGCCCTGATTAACTAATTCTGTGTTTAATTATTCTTATGATGCTTAAAAAAATGCTAACAGGGATTTCTTTTTTTAGAAGAATTTTCTGAAAGAGTTCATTTTGCATCGTTAGGCCCTTGCTGTTGTTGTTCAGTCATTATCCAACTCTTCATGACCCCATTTAGGGTTTTCTTGGCAAAGATACTGTAGTGGTTTGTCATTTCCTTCTCCAGATCATGAGGAAACTGAGGCAAACAGGGTTAAGCGACTTGCCTCAGAGTTACACAGCTAGTGTCTGAGGCCAGATTTGAACTCAAGAAGATGAGTCTTCCTGACTCCAAGCCCAGCACTCCATTCACTGTGCCACTTAGCTGCCCTAGGCCCTTACTAGTTAATTTAAAATTGACAATATAAAAAGGTGGAATGACAAAGCTGGAAGGGTTCTTAGAAAGTTGAAAACCAAAGATTTCTTTTTTAGAAGAATTTTCTAAAAGAGTTCATTTTACTTTATCATCAGGCCCTTGCCACTTATTTAAAAACAGACCACTGGCATTAAACATAAAAGAGGCCTCAGAATAATGTTGTGAGCCAAGGAGATCTTAGAAGCCTTCCAGTCCCACATCATCATTTTACAGGAGACCCAGAGAGAGATTTACCCAAGGTTGGATTCAATACCATAGTGATTTAGAAGAACATCAGCTCCTTGAGGGCAGAGATTGTTTCTTTGTCTTTGTAATCCCATTGCTTGGCACAAAGGAGACATTTAATAAATGCTTATTGCAATGAATGGAATTTTGTTCTTCAACCTGCTAAGTGTTTCATGGACACTCTCAAGACTCTGAAGAACTTTTGTGAGACGTGGGAGACACTGGCACAGAACCACCCAGCATAGAGTGCCCACATCAAAGAAGGCACTGTGCTCTATGAGCAAAGCAGAATGGTAGTCGCTCAAAAATAAAAGTGAGATGCACAAATTTAGAGACATCCCCACTCCGAATTTCACAGGGACTATTTCTACCCAGCCTGTGGTAGAGGCTTCCAAGCTCATAATGGGCTGATCCATCAGATGGACACACTACATAGTGAAGTCATTTTGATCCTCTTCCAGAACAAAGGACAAGCACCAGCCAAGTATTTCTAGTTTTACAGACTAAATTCTTAGACTATGGCTTCCCAATGAGGCCTTTCAGTTTAGGGTATGCTACAGATATTCCCTAGGGTATTATAAAACAGTTACTATTTTTTGCCTCAAGGGGAGATGGTTATTCCTGCCTCACCCAATAACTCCAGAATCACTTTTGAGGGCCGTTTTGAGGTTTCTCACTGACTCAAAGGAAAGAAGCAAAAATCCCTCAGGAATTTTGTCAGTATAGAGAGAAGACGCAAGAGACATAGTTTGGAGTTGGGAGTAGGGCAACAATGGAGCCAACCTACAAAGAGAAAGAGAGGAATGAGTTAGTTCTGTCTTGGCCAGTGTGTTTGCAGGACCTCAGTCTCTTTCATTTGAAAATGAAAACAATAATTCCTGCTCCACTTTTCCCTCCTGAGAAATGGCAGCTCTGAAATCATCATGAAATCTATTTATGGTATTTGTTGCAGGAATTAATCTATTCTTTACATAGTATTACTACTCAGCTATTAGCCAAATATTGAACCTTATATAATCCTTTATACTAATAAGAGAAATATCCTGGATTTAAAAAAAAAAGGTATCATCCACGACAATCTCTTCTAAATAAACAATCTTTAAGGTGCTTAGCCACATCATAATAACCAGCTTCATCTTGAGGCCCTACAGGTCACACAAGGTTCCACTTCCTCTGCAATAGATTGAAAGAAGGTAGTGTGTTACCATCGAGTAGAAAGACCTGGATTTAAATCCCAGCTTGGCAACCTGTGTTTTGGAGAGTATCTTTTACCCTACCCTCTCCTGCCCTCAATTTCCTAATTTGTAGGATGAGGGATGTGGAATCCAAATTCCCTTAAATAAAAGGATGTGTTCTGTGAAGTTTGGATTCAGTCAAAGGTCTGCACTTGAGGACCTAGAGGGCCACATGTGGCCTTATGGCCACAGGTTCCCCATTCCTGGATTAGAGGATCTCTAAGGTCACTTCTAGCTCTTAGTGGACCTTAGATGTTCCTGATGAGTGACTTCACAATATTAAGTGTCTCTTCCATTTAACTTGCTGTATTAAACGGCAAAATACGGCCAGCTCCTATGGTTTCAGAGATGTGTGCCAGCTAAAGTCCCCACCAATGCCTCACTGTGGTGAGGAAGTGACCCCTACCCCACCAGGTTCTACAGCAAGGTTCAACATCATGCTAGAAAAAGCTTCCCATAAGTGCTTACATAAACAAACAGGCTAAGTTCAGAGAAGCCCATTACCAAAAAATAAGACTACCAGGGGAAGAACTTTCCTTGTCCACAGAAGTTTACCATAAGGAGTGGAGAGGTTATGATCTAAAAATGAGCCTTCATAACAAAATCAGCCATATTTTCAAATATGATACAGTCAGATCTATTTATTCATACTGATTCATATTCTAACTATTGGTATGATCTTAGCCAGAGTAACATATTTGATGAGCTAACACCCCGTTGGCCGAGATAAAGACGTTTCTCAATTAGATATTTTATTGTTTCATTTGCCACTATATCATCTACACTTCACATAGGGCTGTCAATAAAAAAAAAAAAAAAAAGAAACACAAGCTTGTCCCAAGTCTATTACATAGGGTTATCTTTGGGAGAACTGTGAATGATAAAATATATAACACTAATACACTATCTAAATATTATCTCTGCCTTGTTGAGTTATCATTATAACCATTAATTGTCATTCTGAATGATATAATGCAGGATGGAACAGCTTTTACTGTATTTGGTCTGTTGACCAGAATATGTTAATCTTTTATAATAGGCTCTTTCTTAATATAAGTGGCTATTTGTCAATTTATTCCTGGGTTGATAATTATGTTATACGTTAGGGCTAACTAAGGTTATCACCTTAGCAACAGTATTGAGTTTGTTGGCATAATTAAAAGGTAGCAGCCCAGATAAGTCCATTCTTCAATTACCTATTTTATTGCTTCCCTAACCTCAACAGACCATATGTACCTAGTATCCATCCAGTTTCCCTTTATCATATATTACTTGCACTGAACTATCCTGCTTGGTTCTGAGTTTTATTTGCCTAAGCCTTGTTTTCCCAGTGACCAGAAAAACTCTTGAAACTCAGGGGCCAAGCCTTACTTTACCTTATTTCCACTGTCTTCCTCCAATCCCACCCAGGAAGCCATGAAGCACTAAAGCAACCCTCAGTCAGAAGCAGCCTAGCATTGTGTATTCAATATCGGACTTCAAGTCAGAAAGGACTCAGTTCAAATCCCATCTCAGCTGCTTAGATGTGTGATACTGGGGGGCAAGTCATTCAACCTCTATGTACCAGTTTTCTCATCTGTAAAATGGAAATAATACTCACACCTGACTGGGTTGCTGTGAGAACCAAACTGAAATAATACATATAAAAATATTTTGTAAACAAGAAAACACCATATAAATGTCAACATTATTATTCTTAATTCTTGATTCAAAATCATTTGACTAACTCTTCCCCACCACCCTAGTTAAGAAAGTATTCTTCTCCCCTTCAAAGTTATACATCCAGTTAGGGGGATACATACCTCAATATTTCAAGAGCCTGATTTTGTCAGTATAATTAATCCTTCCTCTGAATTTAATAATTATAAAAATGGTTGATATTTATTATTACCACTTTAATGATGGGGAAATTAAGCCTCAAAGAAATGAAGTAATTTGCCCATGGTCAAACATCTAAGGAAATTACAGTGGGATTTGAACATGGGTCTTCTTAACACCTTGGGCAGCATTCCACTCTACCATACCATATCTCAGCACAAACAGATCACAACCCCTTAGCACACGATCTCTGAAATTTGCTAATTTAAAAAATCCATCATCCTGAAGGTGACAGAGTTTACCTCCACACTACAATTAGGGAATCAAAATCTGGTGGGATGAGCATCATAAGGGGTGCAAACACAAATATGAAACAATAGAAGACTGCATCATAAATGCCAAATGAGTGACAAAACAAGTCTTTGGGGGCACCCTACACTAAACGAGACGGAATGATACCTATGCAATCTCGGCTGAGGAAAAAGGTAGGCTAGAAGTTACTTTGGTTCCAAGACTGAATTAGATTTGAACTAGAACTGGATCACTGGCAAATTTTCACCTTGGCTATTATGGTGGTGCTTCTCATGTTTGAATGATACAAAACTGTTATTAATTCAGTGACCTACTTCCATAGAGAAAAATCAGCTTTGCTGCAGTAATCTCTTCATTCTCTCAATTTTTTATCCATATTAACTCCATCTGAGTATCTTCAGTAAAAAACTATATCTTTAATCTTAAGAAGATATTTTCTAAAGTGGACCAAAAGTAGGGGATTTTGAACTTGGCATCCATGCCCATGGATGGGTTTTAGGGGTCTGTGAACTTGGACGGAAAAAACTACATACAGGCAACAAAACAGTGGTACTGGGCTTCCCCAGAGTACCGAAGGGGTCCAGGACACAAAAAAGGCTAAGAACCTTTCTTTGGCCTAGAGAGCTTCATCCTCCTCAAGACTTACTTTAGCTGCCTAATGGAAATGAAGTGGGTTCTCAAAGGCTACACCAGTAGGAACATAAAGCTCCGGCAGCTACAAAGATTTTGAGCAGGGGCCCAACAAAAGACAACTCAAACACCAGTCAAGCTAAGCCCGGAGACGATCATCATGGGGAGAATTATATTGCCTACAGGAAGCCTGACTGAAACATGATATGGAGGAGTAAGGGTGATGGTGGTGGTGGTGATGGTGATGATGATGACCATGATGACATCAGGCATTCGTAAGGTGCTACATACATACATACATACATACATACATATGTATACATACATACATATATATGTATACATATATATGTATGTATTATCTCATTTGATCTTTCATAGCAAACCCGTGAGGTAAGTGCTATGGATATTATTATCCCCATTTTACATGAGAGGAAGCTGATCCAAGGCTCAAGGGACCCAGAGTCACAGGAAGAGTTAAATGTCTAAGGCAGGACTCGAACCCGGTTCTTCCTCATTCCAAGTCCATAACTCTATCTATTACACCAAACTGATCTGCATCGGCGGTTGAAATACCCACACCCATGAAGATGCAGATCTTTGAAGTTACAGACTCCAAATCATCTATGTAGCTCAATGGCTACTTTTCTGCTCAGCAGATTCATTTCCCCAAAAGAATCATAACAGACATAAATTCCCTGAAGTACCTTCCATTTATTAAATCTTCACTTTTCCTTAATTACTATTCATTACTCTAACTGAACATGCAATGCATGCAAATAATTAGCTAGGCCTTCTAGAATTCACAGTTGGGAACTGGTTTTTGCCTAAGGGACTCCAGTGTGTCCTGTGAGTTTTAGTAACATTTACAGGTCTCAAACAAAAATGATCTTACCTGTCAGGTGATCCAATACGAGCTTCCCAACTCCCTGTACCAGCGCCATTCCAAGTCTTTGCCAATATCAGCTGTAGGTCTGTCTAGGCCACTTCAAAAGGTCTTGTCTGTTCTACACTCAACATTCTTAAACTTCCATACTATTACAGGCCCCAACCTACTGCCTTTCCCTTGCTATTTCACTGATTCACTTACTTACTAAGCACCTACTGTATGTGCGGCTCTGTACTGGGTGCCATACAAAGTTTAGATCAGACTGGGGGTCCTTGCTCATTGTCTATAAGGGAATGCAGATGTGCATGTACACTAGTGGGGGTTCGCTGGAGAGGTCCAAAACAAAGGATTATCTGAAGTACAAAGATGAAGATCTTTGGTGATTGGAGTAAGGAGATGAAGTAGGCACCAGGGAAAGCTTCAAGGAGAAAGTGGCCTTTGACTTGGGCTTAAATTAAAGACCAGGAAGTAATTGAACAAGGCTGAAGAAGAGGAAAAAGGAAATTAAAGGAACAAGGAACAGTGTGAGCAAAGGCTTGGAGGCAAGAGAACGAAGTGTGACTCTGCCTGGAGGGAAGGGCTGAGTACCATAGTTTGCCCAGAGCACAGAGTAATAAAAGGCACACTTTGAGATTTCTGCTATCACCAAGTCGGTGTAGACACCTATCACTAGGGAGAGTGTAAGTCCTTTCCACATTAGGTGTGCTTCATTTTTATTAAAAAAAAAAAAAGAAGAAGAAGAGAAGGGGACTTTGAAATGAGAAGGCTCCAAGTAAGCTCATTTCTCATAGGTCTTGAAAGACAGTTGATTCAGCTGTTCAGAGGCACAAATGGCAGCAGCGCCTATAAAAGATGGCTACAGATTCAAGCCATGCGACAATCTAAACTTGGACATATGTGCTACATAGAAAGACGATGTAGTGGGGGACGAAAAAAACAGAAGAAAATAACACTTGCCTGGACTTCTCTTGGTCTGCAGTCCCACCAGGGGATTTTGAGCTATCTCCCAGGCTTAGAATTTTCTTCCTCCTCATTGCCATCTCTTGGCTTATTTCAAGTCTTAGCTACGAACCCCACCTTTGCCAATCCCCCTTAATGCTGATACCTTCCATCTGAGTAGACCTTCAATTTATTCTGTCTACATCTTGTCTGTTCACACTTGTATTCCTGAGGTCTCCCCTGTGACCATATTTTTATCTTTCCTTGTAACCCTGTGTGCCAGCACCTGGCACACAGTAGGCACTTAATAAATGTTTGTTGCCTTTTGTGTGCAGAAGGGCCAGTCAGAGCCTTAATTCTATAGGTTTAATCTTTAAGCCAAAGTGGGCTCCACATCTCCATGAAGGATCTGAGGGGGGTGTACTGTCAGATCCGTTCCTGGTATCATATTTTGGTAAGGGGGGGAAGGCCCTGGGTATCTGAAAAGAATTAAAGGGCATTTGGGATACATTCACCATCATCACACACCAAGTCTAGTTGCTGAAAAGCAATAATGTGTGTTCCAATTTCTGGAATAAACTATTTTGAAGTTATGTTAAAATTCACCTGATTTACTGACCTAAACCTTTTTTGCATTTTAGAAAGTACATTTCTGCAAAATAAAGGATATTCATTCTATTTTTCTCTTACTAAAAAGCCAGAGTAGATGCTCAGCTCCAATAATCAGGGTTAGTGACCAACTTAACTTTGTTATCCCCACTAGCCATCATCCCAAGAATTTGCATAACCAGGAAACTGAGGCCCAAAGAGATTAAGTGATTTGGTCCAGGGATACTAGAAGCCAGGTTCAAACCTGACCCCTGGACCTCTGACTCCAAATCCAGTAATCTTTCTACTATGCTATCATCCATTACAAGCCATATCTGAGCAAGAATCCCTTCTATAACAGCCCTCTGGAGCAGTCATCCACACTTGGTTTTCTCCTATGGCAGTCTATTTTCAGTGAGTAACAACTGATTGCTGGAAATTTTTTTATTCTAACAGAGAATGACTAAAATGTCCTTAACTTTTGGCCCAGAGATTCCATTAGTAAGAAGTAAATGACAAAAATGAATACAAAAATATTTATCACAGCAAATAGCTGGAAACAAATAGGCCAAAAAAAAAAAAAATCAACCAAGGAATGAATGGCTCAACAAATTGTGATGCATGAATTAATGTGCCACTAAAAAAAATGGGGAAAAAAAGACTAACATGAACCGATGCACCACGAGGAAGACTACAACCACCACATAAATGGGAAGAGAGACCACCACCACAACAAAATGCTACGAAAGTTAAAATGACCAAAGAAAAGATATGAAAAGGGACCTCCACAGGCTTCTCTCCAGAGATGGGGACTTTGGGAGTGGCACACTGCACATAATGTCAACTTTTTTCAGTACCTGGGTTAGTTTTGTTGAACATTTTCTTTCTTTTTTTTATTTATTATAAGGGTTGACTGAGAAGAGAAGGGATACATTGGGAGATGCAGGAGTGTCAGGAAGTCCCACAAAAAGGTCTATATAACCACCACTGGAGCCCAGAGCTACAAAACTGAAGCTTTTTTGTAGGGGGAAGTAGTACACAGGAAGGGAGATTGCTCTTTATACATCTAAATCTAACCTTAGGGGATAGGATAGTTAAGACTCCAAGGAAAAACTTTCCAATCAATAATTACAACTCTTCTGAAACATGACAGGCTGAAATAATGAGCTCCCTATTCCCTGGACCGGAGCCCTGTGAACTAAACTGGATTTTCTACAGGTTGTAGGCCTGCCACAAATACCACCTCCACCCTCCTCTAGTTTAAGGAAGGACTTTACTAGATTTCCACAGTTGGCAAAGACCCTACACATGCAAAGCAGGGCACAAACTGATAGTTTAGTAATATTTGCTATTTGCTGTCCTTTGGGGCCAACACCCCAAGCAACAGAAGGTGGAGCCCTGGCTTGACCTACTCTCTAATCTTCAGATGCAAATTTCAGTGAGGTTAAGACTTACTTCCTACAGGGCCTGTCTCAAGGGCCTAAGATTTGCTTAAGTCATTTTGAAAGTACTGAACCACTCCCAGCAAACTGGCAAAGAAGACAAAATATGGAAATAATCAATGGTGAAAGCCTTCAGAAAAAGCACAGTAATACACCACTGGCGGAGCTTTGAATTCACTTTAACTACTCTGGAAAACAATCTGCTTTATGCCAGAAAAGAGATCCAAATGTCAAAGTATTTGGATCTTTTGACCTAGAGATCCTACTGGTAGGCATAGGAGGTCAGAGACCAGAAAGGCCAATATACTAGAATATTTATAGCAGCACTTTTTGTGATAACAAGCTGGGAACAAAGTAGGATGCCCACTGATTTGGGGAACAACTAAACAAATTGTAGCAAATGAATAATTAAAATAGATTCTTAGATATTAGACTATTAATTTTTAAATAAAATTTTAGATTAACATTAATAGAAAATAGCTTAACATTACTGTGCCTTTGGAAACAATATGAAGAATGCAAAGAGGCACAAGAAGACTTACATGAATTGATAGAGAATAAATTAAGTAGAACCAGGAAAACAGTGATTACAACAACATAGCTGGCTGGAGACAGCTAGGTGGTACAGTACGTGGAGTGCCAGGCCTAGAGTCAGGAAGACTTGTGTTCAAATCCAACCTTAGACATGTACTAGCTGTGTAACTCTGGGGAAAAAAATCACTTAACTTGTTTGCCTCAGTTCTCTCATCTGTAAAATGAGCTGGAGAAGGAAATGGCAAGCCACTCTAGTATCTTTGCCAAGAAAACCCCAAATGATATGATGAAGGGTTAGACATGACTGAAAACAACTAAGCAAACAGAAAGAAAAATGACAAAATTTAAAAACTCAATCAAGGAAACTACCTGCTCTGTTAATTATAATGAACAAGAATAGCATCTGGGAAGAGTTAAGAAAAATCCTCTCCCTCTCCTTGTTTTTGCAGATGTATGAGACTTTTCCCCCACTTTTTTGTTGCAAGAGATCATTAGCTGGGAAGGAAGAAAGGAAATATTCAGAAACAAAAGTAATACAAAAACAAAATGTATCAATAAAAGATTTTTAAAAAGAAAGTCTGGCACAAGCAAATTTTAAGTCTGGAAGCTAAGAAGGAACACAACGGGCAGAATGCTGGACTTGGGTTCAAATCCTACCTCGGATACTTACTAGTTAGGCTAATACGAGCAAGTCATTTTATCTCTTTTAGCCTTCATTTCTTCATTTGTAAAATGAATCAGACTAGATGACCTCTAAGATCCTTTCCATTTCTAAATTTCACGACCATCAATATCTGCAACTTTAGACAAAATTTTCCCTCTGGTCTCACCTTGCTGTGAAACTCAGCAGTTTCTCCACCCGGATGATTTCCACCAAAAACACGACACGTAGGTGGTCATCTGCCTCCTCCCCTTCCCTCACTGCTTTTGCCAAATCCCACATCCATCTCTCTTCTCCATCCCTTTCTCTCTACTCACCATCACGACTACCGCCCAAGTTGAGGCCATCATCCTCTACGTTGCTTGGCTGGTCTCCTCAACTCCAGTCTCTCCCTTCTCTAACCAATCTAACGAAGGATTAAAAAAAAAAACCTGGCCACATCACTCCCACGCTCAAAAATCTTTGGTGTTTTCCAATGCTTTCTTCATCTGGGATTATGAAGCCCTCCAGAATCTGGCTCCAGCTTAATTTCCCAGCCCTAATTAATACTACTTCTCCTTTCACTCTCTGTTCTAGCTGAGAGGGACTCATTTCATCCTGCCCACTTACCCTCTCTTCTAAGCCTCATCATCTGTAACATGAAGACATTTAGCTAGATGACCTAAGGTCCATTCCAGCTCCATAATTTATCTTCCACTTTTCCACATTTGGACAAATCGTCCCTCATGCCTAGAATACTCTTTCCTCATTGGCCCGCTGAATTTCTTCCTTTCCTTCAAGACCCAGGTTAGGGGTCACCTTTTCCATGAAGTCTTCCTGCAATGATCCACCTGAAACTGACCCCTCCCCTCCTCAAATGAAGTTAGAGCGCTCTTGATGTCTTGGCTGAGGGAATAGAATACAGGACGTAGGAGTCAGAAGACATGAAGTCAAACCCTCCCTCAGATATTTACTAGCCACGTGACCCTTCTCTCTGCCTCAGTTTCCTTATGTATACATCGAGGCGTTTTACGAGGTGGCGGGGAGGATCAAATGAGATAGTCTATGTTCACTTTGCAAACCTTAATGATAGCTATCATTACAATTATTCTTATTCATATTGTTCTATTAGAGTATAAGCTTTGGAGAGAAGGAACTACCATTTTTCAACTATCTTCATATCTGTAGTTCTGAGTACAATGTCTTAAAATCGCTATTTTCAGAGATGGAAGGCCTAAAGAAAGTTACAAAAACATTCCAAACTCATGCAAATGTTCTCAATTATCTGCCAAGGCACAATACAATCAAGAGTCAGTTCCCCTTTTATGGAAAGGTTAGGGAACTCTAGCTAGAGGGAGCTGGAGTTAGCACAGCTGTGCCTGCAGGCACAGTCAGACTAGAAGTACCCCGAGTCTCTCAGGTGTTCTTTCCTGACATTGTCCTGCAAACGGTGACGTAAACCTAGCAGCCAAGAGTAAATAACACTCCCTAGGAAAAGCCCCACTCCATTTAAAAGGTACAAATCAGGAAAGATAAAAGAAATCTGGAAGCCACCTGTTCATACATTAAATTCCCACTTTTCTGAAGAGCAGGAAGTAAGATGGAAAAATCTTTAAATTTCTGCAAGAAGAGGCTGTGAGAGTCAGCCTCAGGCCCCCTTCCCTCCAGCAGAGAAGGCCAAAAGTGTGGTATGTCTAGAGGTGGGGGTAGATGGGGAAAGAGAGGACAGGCTCAGGCCAAATTACCCAGCTGAAGCCCAAGGCCCAGATGTTAAGTCCTAGCTTGTGGGCACAGGGAGCATCAGTTGGGAGTTAGAGAGAGAGACAGCTAGAGATAAAGTATATGAAGGACTTTGCAAACCTGAAAGCATATATAAATGCTAGCTGAGACAGAGACAGAGAAAACCAGAGGCAAGACAGAAAGAGATAAAGACAAGACAGAAAGAGACAGAGAACACTGAGATTAGCAGATAAATGATCAAAGAAGTATAGAATACTGGAAAGAATAATGAAGTCAGAGTAATTATTTAATATTCAATTATTTAAATAGCACTTTCCATTTCATTTAATCCTCCTAACAATCAAGGAGGGTTAGGTGCTAGTATCATTGTGCAGGGAGAGGTTAAGTGATTTGCTAAGCTAGGTGGGAACAAAAATCTAGGTCTTCTGACTCATCCCCCCACCCCAAATCACATATTTTACCCGAAATGCCTGCCTCCCATAAGTCTGAATTACAGCTCAGCTACTTACTAGCTCAATAACTTTGAATAAGCTCACTAAACTTCTATGAGCTTAAGTTTCTTCATCTGTAATTTTTTTGGGAGGCTGAAAGAGGACAGGCATGAAACGGGTCTACAAGGTAGACGAAGAACCAAGGTTCTTTCCAGCTTTAAACGTTATGACCCTATGAGTGTTAAACATTGCAAGTGGGTCGGATCAAGCTCTCAGAGAATCCTTATTTGGGCATGTTGTTGTACAAAGTACAGACCCCCATCCTTTAAAAGCACATTATCAGACATCAGAGGCTTAAGTAAACACTGCAGGGTTAAGGAATGCTTGGTAGAAATACACCTTCAAAAAAGAAAAGCAGACCAAAGCTTCCTGGACCATTTCTCCCAAGGGTCAGAGCCCAGAAATGTCTTTCCTTAAGTCAACAAGATAGCAGCAGGTTCAGAGCTGAAAGGCACTGTAGAGTTCATGTTCTAAAGCACTGTTTTATAGATGGCCTCCAAGACAGAATCGTTGCTTTTAGAGTTGGTAGTCAGGCCAACCTTCTCATTTTGAAGGTGGCAACTGAGACCTGGAGGTTTAAAATGACTCAATGAAGATCACAGCTAACAGGATTTGACCCCAGGCCTCTGACTCCAAATCCAGTGGTCTTTCCAACATGCTATACTGTCTGCCTTGTAGAAAAGTAGGTTTCTCTTTAATCACTTCAGGGCTTTGGACGGAATCCAAGGTGAACCTCTTGTACAGAATTCTGCAAGTAATGTTACAGTGAGGTTTCATTAACTTTGTGCTAAAAGGAAAATCCTTTATTAGAGAAGATGTCCCTATTCATCTGCTCAAGGAAAAAACACCCTAGACTAATAAGCTATTACAGAATACACTAGAAATAGCCCCTTCTTTCCATCCTCCAGCTCATTCGTTACCTGTTCCATCGGGAGTAGATCTCACAAATGTGGGCAGCATTTTCACAGACGCTGTGGGGTGGCTGGCAGCCCCAAGCCCTTTCTCCATCTCCTTTCGGAACCGTTTGGAAACCTCCTGCAGAGTGTCATCTGAGAGACGCATGTGATAGAGATACTGATCGACCTGGAAAAGCAAGGATGGCTTTAGAAGTGGCCCTATCTGTGTCTTTTATTTCCCACCCTCCATGATCTTATACTATTTCACGTTCTCTCTGCTTTCCAGGAAGAACACGAGTGTGCGAGTGCACACACACACACACACACACACACACACACACTCACTCTCTCACTCTCTCTCTCTCTCTCTCTCTCTCTCTCTCTCTCTCTCTCTCTCCCCTGAAATCAGCAGTAAATCTTCTGCTCCCCACCCCACCTCCCTCAACCCTATCCCCACACCAAGCCCACAGGCAACAATCAAAGCCTGGAAAACAAAATCTTTAACATTATTTTGTCTTTAGCTCCCCAGCACTTTGCATATAAAATACTTGCATCATATAAAGTTCATTTATTCAGAAAGAATTAGAGAATGAACAAATGAAAAAACCATTTATGAGGCACCTCCTATGAGCCAAGTCAAAGACAAGACTCCTTATACAAATAAGACTTTACCCCAAAGTAGAACCAACAAAGGAAGGGCTGGTTCTCCCTCTTTGGACGTCTTCGAGCAGGGGCCCAATGAGACCATTGTCAGAATTGCCGTAGAGAGGATTTCTGGTCCCTATGACTCCTCAACCTTGTGAACTGGAACATGACGCAGTATGCCTGTTCCCTTCTGCTCTCATCATCAAGAAACCCTGGTTGTTACTGGCTCCAACTTTGAACTTACTGAAAATCCTATAAAGCAGTAACTCCCCATCTGTGGGTCACAGAGCCATGAGGGGCCTTTGAGCTATTACAGGATCCTGGGAACACAGATTTAGAGCTGCTATAATACCATTTCCTTAGTGCTTTAAAATTTGCAAAATGCTTTACATATGTTACCTTATTTGAACCTTATCCAATCCTGTGAGGTAACCACTATTCTTCTCTCCACTTTCCAGATGCAAACAAACAAGGCTGAGGCCTGAGTCACGAGCTAGTAAATGTCTGAACGGGTTCTCCTTCCTGACTCTAACCCCACAGCTCCACCCACCTACTACACCATGCTGCCCTCTCCTGAAATGTATTTTAGAGGTCATATAATCCCATCCCCTCTCTTTACAGATGAAAAAACTGAGGCCCAAACACGTGAGTCTATCATTAAATGACTATGTATCATAAATGAGGTTAACGTACCTACTGAACTAACATAGTAATAACATGTGTTATTAGTATTTTTTGATTTCTAGAAGCTGTTGTGATTAATACAAATGATTTTAAGGCGTATTCCTAAACGCATAGTATGGCACTTTGCCACTCGTATTTTCTGTCATTTAGACCTAGTAGAGAGTTTAAAAATCATCTAGTCAACCCCCTCATTTTACAGAGGAGAAAAACGAGATGTTCAGAGTCACACACAGTAAAAAGACAGAGAGCCTGGTTCAAAGCCCAGTGCTGACTCCAAATCCAGTGCCTTTTCTACCACAGCCCTTCATGTTATTATATGAAGGGCAATGAGATGATTTTTTTTTTACACTAAGACAGGAGTTTGTTCATATTGAAAATGTTGGGTCTCCTGATTTTCAATCCATTGTTCTTCTTTCACTGATTAAGCTACTCTATGGATGTTTATTTCCTTCCTTCTTTCCGTCTTTCCTTCCTTCCTTTACTACAGTCATTTGACTGAAGACCTGGGCCAGGAGATATCTAGTATGTTGAGTACCAGAAGATTTTTGCAGAAAAGAGTTAGGAAATCTCAGGAAGGACTCAACAAATCAGTAATGCTAGTAGCCTGCCTTTCATGGTGTTTCAAATGTTCATAAAGCACTTTCTTCATTCACAGCATCGCTGTAAGATACTGCATGTTATTGTGCCAATTTTAGAGATGGAAAAACCGATACTCAGTCCACTTTGGTTTTCTGACATTGTATCCCAGATATTAAGCCACCTCAGAAATAAACTAAATCCAGGTGTCCTAGCCTCAAGATGCCCACCATCACACCATTTATGAGGATTAGAATGATGCTGTGGTTAAAAATCACATGAAGTCTTGTTTTATTTTATAACTGCCCTTTCCTAAACAGCAACAGATTCCACAAGGACCCGAGAAATAACAGCACCAGGCTAATTCTCCTTATTAAATTTTCCTCTGGTGCAGGAAACTAAAATCCTTTGCAGCTGAAATCCATCACTCTTGCCTATGATCAAGCTTGTCCAATTAAATGTTACTTATTAATTGGGATCAAATTGCACAAACCAGCTCCTTGCTTTAACCTCATTAAGGAGCCTTCACTCCCCAGTATGAGTTATAACAGCAACAGGCTAAAGGTTAGGAAATAGCAAATCTTGTCATCCCTTCTTCAACCCACTGGAAAGGATTCAATCATAAATGATATAAATGGGCAGATCAGTCACAGAAATAGGAGCACAGAGTAGACAACTAGAATCATGTCATTGGTAAATCTGGAAGGGGCCTTAGACCAGAGGACATAGAATCTTCAGACCCAATAGAATCCTTGTAACAGAGAATATGAGACCTGAAGATACCTTGATAAGGTGAAGAACATTCCGAGAAAAGGGGGAAGGGTGGGGAGACAGAAGGAAGGGAAGAAGCATCTATTAAATGTCTTATAGTGCTTTAAAACATTATTTTATTTGAGCCCCACAACAACCCTGTGAGGTAGGTGCTACCATTATCCTCATTTTACAGTTGAAGAAAAAGAGGCAGAGAAAAGTGACTTCCCCAGGACCACACAGCTAAGTGTCTGAGGTCAAATTTCATGACTTCAGTTCTAGCTCTTTATCCACTGAGCCAAACAGCTAAGGAAAAAAGAGGGTGTGTTTAGAGTCTGCCACATGAGAACCTGGTAAGGGATTCAGAGAAGAGAAAAATCAGAGAAGTGTCCTCAAGTATCTGAAGGGCTTTCCCTTTAGAATAGGGCCTAAGTTTGCTCTGCTTGGGATGGTTTCTTCCACTGTAGCTGAAGTTTGGACCCAGGAGACCTAGATCTTCCTAGACTCAAAAGTCCTTCTTGTCTGAGGTTGCCTGGTGAAGTTCCTGATGGTATCCTTTCTGTTGCTCCTATCATGTCACTTTGGAGTGAAGCATGCAGACAGAAGTGTGAGACAGGCCCTTCTCTCAAAAAGTGCACTGCGGGAAGAACACTGCAATGCTCAGATCAAGACCTTGTCAGCCCACTTCAAGGCCTTATGCAAGGCCTTCATCACCCACCTGCAAGCTGCTATCTTAGCTTTCTGGGCAAGGCCGTCTTAGTATCTGCACAAGTGATTCTCATGGGCATATCAAAGCTTGTTAAAGAGTTATTACAACTGAAGAAACCCGCCGCGTGTCCTTGGAAGATGCACAACAATCCAGAGGTCTACAAGCATCACCCAGGCTAACAGAGGGACAGGACGTTATTAATGCTCTGACTCCCAGACAAACCCTCCATTCACAAGGGCAGGCTCTTTGGTTTATGTGGCCTAATATTTAAAACAAAAACAAGAGCCACCTTTGCATGGCCCTACACTTTACCATGCTACCTCACAATTAACAGACAACAGTTCAATCTCAATGCTCAGCGGCAGTCCATACAAGGTGCTCAGTCTTTGACCGGGCAAACACTGGAGCCAGCCAAGGGTTCAAGTTCAAGACTTTCTACCTACACCCTAAAAAGGGAAAGAAAGGAGTCATCCATCTAAGAGGGAGAAGGAAGATTTTTTCTTCAGATTTTAGTGGTAGTGGAAGCTATGTTTATCTATCCTATTTAGATGAAACTTCTCTAGCAGCCAGGAATAGATAAGCACTTCCTGGTTGGGTAATCTCTGTCTCCTTCCCCACAGCATACCCCAGAACTAGACTACTTCCTCTATGATGCAGGAGGGGAAGATACTGACACAGACAGAATTATCTATGGAATAAAGACTTGGGGCAAATACACTAGGTGAAGATCTAGACATTCACAAGAGGTAAATTAAAAGTAATTTCCGTATTCTTTTGCATGATACCTATTTTCACCAAGAGCAGGAAAAGTAAATGATATGTAAATGATTTCTTTGGATCATATTGGTGAGGCAATGTAGCATCATGGATACAAAGCCTCAAAGTGGAGAAGACCTGGGCTCTGGTCCTGCTTGACGCACACTGGCTCTGTGATCCCAGGCCTTCACTTGACCTCTGGCTGCTCTAAACCAGTTGTGTGAACCTCAAATAGAAATGGGGCCACTAAACTGTACATAAGGATCCCTTCAGGGTCACATATTGACTTAAAAAACCACCTATTAGCATTATCTACATTCTACTGAATTTATTTACTTTATTAAATATTTCCCAATTATATTTTAATCTGGTTTGAACCCACGAGGAGTAGAATTGCCCCAAGTGTTTGTTCAGTTCTAGAAGTGACAAAGATCCCAATCTGTATTGGTGGAGTCCCTTATGCCAGTGAAATCACAAGTCCTTACCCTACCCCAGATCATATTATGTTCACTTTGCCCAATCTTGTCTTAAACATCCTAAAAATCCTAAACTTAAAGCATCTTCAGAGGTTGAGGATGGGTGATAATGAAGGACAAAATACTTGGCCTCTACTTTTGGAAGGCCATCTGATCCAACCCATTCATACACAGGAAGTCCCTCTAACCCTCCATCTCAAGACTTCCAATAGGGAATGCCCTACCGCTAAAGATGCCTATTCCACTTTTGGATGGCTCTAAATGTCAACATGCTTATATCAAGGCTACATCTACCTCTCTGCAACTTCCCTCCCCAATGACCCTAGATCTGCTCTACAGAACAAGTTCAAGCTATCTTCATTTAACTAGCACTTACTTCTTATGTACAAGGCAGATAAATAATTGTAAACTGGGGACTTCCCTCCAGGCATTTATAATATAGATAGTGAAATTAAACAGGCACAACTATAGTATAAGGAAGTTTGTAAGTGAAACGTGAGTTTTACAGGTAATAAAAGCTATATAATGATCAAAGTTTAAAGGAAGGAGAGGAAAAGAAATGGTATGAGAATGAGGCTTGACATTCTGACCAATGACATCCAATTCAGAAATGAGTTGTTCTTGGCTGGTGTGTACGATCACTATCTCTAGCTTCATAGGCTGGACTAGCTTTTTCTAGGGCCTTCCTCCTCATAGGCTATACTCATTTTTCCTTAAAAGGTACTGAAACCACTCTTGAGCCTTAAATTGGCTCCAGGTACTAAGGTATGAACTACTCACTTAGCTTCCTAGTGGCCTAAGTACAAAAAGCCACTATGGCCAACACAAAAGGCCAGGAAGCTGTACCCAGATGAATCAATGCTACGGCTATGAGAACGTCACTTTGCTAACTGTTAATGGTCTATGAGTGTCTCACAGAATGATATATTTGGAGCTAGAAGAAACCTTAGGGTCACTGTTGCCACAACGCTTATTTGACAGGCTCAGAGAGGTTGCCTCGCCCAAGATCACAAAGGTTCTAAGTGACTGAGTCACAACTGAACCGCGGGTCCTTTAAGGTCAGCACTCTCTCCACTGGAGCATGCGACCATCACAGAACACTTGGCAAACCTGTTTAAGCACATAAAAGAGAATGGCAGAACAAATTGTAGTATAGGAAGGGAATGGGATACATCACATTGTGGAATGAAATAGAATACATTCTTACACTGTGCTGTAAGAAACGAGGGGGAAAGATGGTTTCAAAGAGACAGGGGGAGATTTATGCAAAATGAAGCAGAGTGAAGTGAGCAGAACAAGGAAAACAATTTATATAGAACACCAACAGTACAAAAATGAACAATTTTTAAAGCGTTATGAACTCTGTTCAATTAAACCGTCCAACTAAATGGTTAGCCATGGTTCCATAGGACTGATATTTTGTGATATGACCAATGTAGCAATTTGTTTTGTCCTTAGTGTGCTTATGTGATGTTTTTCTTTCTTCTTTTCTTTCCCTTTTCAGTGGGTAGAAAGGAGTAGAAAAAAGGGGAAAAAACAAATGTTTGATAATTAGGGAGAAAAACTGTTTAATGGCAATTGAGAAACACTGTGGATCAGTGGCCAGAAGTGTTAAAAAAAACTTTCGACTGTTATTATCTGCAAAAGGCCTACCTCTTTTAAAAGCTGAGCAGCCAGGGAACATTTTTACTTGTAGATAATGTCAGCTTTCCAAAGGTAAGAGAAGTGATGAGGAAACTGCCATCCAGGACCTGATTCTGATGAATAAGGAAGAAGCAGCCAGTGAACTAAGAACAACCAGAACCTTGGAACCCAGTGGCCACAAAAACTGAAGTTTGTGATAAGCTGAGGGAGAACACAAATTGGTCTGGAGTGTGTTCCAGAACTTACTAGAGTATATTTCAGAATCCAGACATAACGTAGAATTGCATGATCTAAGACTTAAAAAGAAAGTTGGCTGATGATGGTGGTTAGAGCTCACAGTCTAACAAACAGGGGAGACAGCATACAAATTAGATAGACAGACACAGACATTATAATATATATATATATATGTGTGTGTGTGTGTGTGTGTGTCTATGTATGTATACATATATACACATATAAACATATATATGTACACACACACAAACACATACAGGACAAACTGGAGAAAAATGACAATAAAGAGGATGATCAAGAAAGACTTCTTACAAAAAGGGGGAAAGCCAGGAAGCAGAGAGGGGGAAGAGAATCCCAGGCATGGGGGATAACCAATGAAAATGCCCAGAGTCAGGAGACTGAGTGTCTTGGGGAGGATTAGCTAGGAGGCCAGTATCAAAAGACAAACACAAGAGTAGTATTGTCTTGTTAAAAAAAAAAAAAGTGTCAGGAAATTCAAGATGAGCTGTGGCTTAAGGGAGAAAAGCCAAACTATTCAACTCCTTTTTGGCTTCTGCTTTTTTCTACAGAGGAAAATAATCTTCTAAGTTGGCAGAAGTACTCAAAAAAAGTTACCAAGGAATTGAAAAACCTATTTGGTGATGTGATAGTAAGAGAGCATCTTGGTGTCCTTAATGAATATAATTTACCAGGATCAATCAAGTTATAGCCCAGGACAGCTGGGGGAAAAATATTCTACTGCTGAGCTGCCATTTTTGACAAAGGAAACGGAAATGGTACTGGACTAAAGACAGACAAAAGTTGTTCAATTTTTAAAAATGGGAAGGTGGGTGTACGCTGAACTAAGCCTCAAGAAGGCTTACAATTTAATGGGAGGAGACAACATGCAAAAGCAAGTTGAAATGGGAGTGGTGTGGGGATGAGGAGATGTGGGAGGAAAGTTGGTCCTACTTATGGCTTCTACCATACTGGGATACTGATTGGGGGATAGTGATGGAGTAGGAATAACGAGGCTTGACAGGATGTTTTGAGATGATGGGACTTAGTTTAGTGGGAGTTTAGTGAAGAAGCCAAAGAATCAACTGTTCTGTATGCAAAACTAGACTCAAAAGATCTTGACAAGCTAGAATCATGAACTGATACAACTTAATAGGAACCTATGTAAGATCCGACACTTGGATTCAAAAAAACCCAACTACCCAAGTATGAGTTAAGCGAGATATGCTCAGAAAGCAATTTATGCTTTCATTCATTAGTGTGGAAAAGCTCCAAGGGTTTTTGTTGGGCAGCAAGCTCAGAGTCAAAAGGGTTCTATGGCAGCCAAAGAGCTAATGGGGTCTTGGGGTAAATTCATACAAGAATAGTGTTCCAAACAAAAGACGTGATAATCCTGCTATACGGTGCCTTGGTCAGAATACAACTGGAGTATCATGTTTTGGGAAGGATACTGACCACATTCAAAGAGTTGGCAGTATCAAATGGCAGCCAAAAAATTTAACATGAACTTAGGCTGCGGTATCAAGTCATAATAACTGACATTTACATGGCCCTTTAGGTTTTGCAAAGGACTTTGCATGTATTATCTCACTTGATCCTCACAAAAACACTGAGATATAGGCATCATTATCCCCAAATAATTAAATTATGATTTATTATTGCTTTTGGAGAGGAAAAAATGAAAGGTCAGAGGTTAACTGTCTTGCCAAACTTCACATAGCTTGTAAAGGTAAAAAACAGGGTTTAAACCCAGATCTTCCTAACTCCAATTCCCAC
Organism: Trichosurus vulpecula; assembly: GCF_011100635.1. Classification (NCBI taxonomy): domain Eukaryota; kingdom Metazoa; phylum Chordata; class Mammalia; order Diprotodontia; family Phalangeridae; genus Trichosurus; species Trichosurus vulpecula. Next base: position 313,646,051 of record NC_050575.1, read on the forward strand.
ATTTTCTTCTAACCAGAAAGAGGGCAGTGATAATCTTTTCATATGCTATCCTGGTGAGGCTCCTATCTATACCAGTATGTGCACTTTTTGGTTATGTTATATTTAATTATGTTATATTTGGTTAGGTCCACCCTGGCTACAGCAGGGGTTCTTAGCCTTCTTGTGTATCATAGACTCTCCCTCTAGCTGTCTGGCAAAACTTATGGCCTCCCTTCTCAGAATGTTTCAAATATAATATTTTAAATAATGTTTTAAAGTATAATAAAATGTACAGAACAACAAAGGAAACCAAGGAAAATAAAGATTAAGTTTTTTCCCATGCAAGTTCATGGACCCCCAACACTCAGAGGTGCTAAAGCATGTCCAGAGAGGGTGACCTGGATGAAGAAAGGTCTGAAAACAATGTCACAAAAGGATCCACTGAAAGAACATAACATATGGGGACCTGGAGGTCACCTAGCCCAACCCCCTCATTTTTTTCCCAGTTATAGCCACTTTATTGAATTGTTTACTTGACTGATTATTTGTTACATGAGGTCTATTTTTGTGAGAGAGGGAAGAAGGGAGGAAAAAAAGAAGTTTTTAAAGAAGAATTCTGCCATTGAGAACAATTCTTGAAAGATTTAAGTTCCTGAAATATAAAAATATATTATATACATGAATGTATATGTTTGATAAATATACTAAATAGATAATATATTGGTTATATTTAATAATTTAATAAATGTATATTTATACTTCATTTAGCAACAGCTAGAAGTTGCAACAGATGAAGTGCCAGGCTTGGTGTCAGGAAGACATCTGAGTTCAAATCTGGCCTCAGAAACTTACTAGCTGTGCAACCCTGGGTAAGTCACCTAACCCTGTTTGCCTCAGTTTCATCATCTGTAAAATGAGCTGAAATGGAAGGGGTCACAAAGAGTCAGACACAACTGAAAACAACTGAACAACAAACACACATGTATATATGTACACATATATTTATAACATATTATGTATAATTGTGTATAATATCATATTTTATTAAAAATTAAAATTTCCTAAAATATAACTATACTCAAATGTATATTATCATATATGTTATAACATTGTAATCTACTACGTTATACATTTTATATAATAAACACAATATATACATTGAAATTGTATATGACAGATTGTGTATTACACCGTGTTATACTGTGTATCATATATTACATAATGTAACATACATAACATTATACAATTTAACGAATATTATGCTATTTACTATAGTTGTTAGGGAGCTTAGAATATGAGACAGCATAGTATAATGGAAAGGCTGATGAACTTGAAATCTCAAAAGTCAATGTCAGAGCCCTGATTCTGCCAGGTAGTACCTGTGACCTTAGACTGGTCACATTTAACCGGTCTTGAGGCAGAACTGTCCTGTCCTTAATATTAAGGGATTAGATTAGCTATCTTCTAGAGCACCTTCCAGGTGCCAGATACATGAATTCAAATTCCCTTGAGTTCTTGGAAAGAAAAAGAAATCCAAAAATCTAGATAAAATATAATCTACCTAGCCAGAGCTTCCAAAGGATTAAAGTTACTAATGAAACTGGCTGATATGCAGGGTTTTGTTTGTTTTTTATTGATTCTTTGAACTAAGCTTAGAACCTAAGGCAGGGAAAAGCTAAGGGAAGTTCAATGCTAAGTCCCTGCCCTGGCAGAATGGAGTACATCCTGATGACTAACTTCTGTTCTAATCACAAGGCTGGGGTCACCCATTCAGGATAAAGCCTGGCAGTTCTAAGACAAGGTACCCTTTTAATGACACATGGACAAACTCTTCAAGAGACAGGGCTATGCAAATAGCAGCAAGTTTACACTGTAAAGTTGCCAAGAAAATACCAGATGCTTCTGATAATAAAAGGGAGAATGACAACCAGGAACAGTGCATGTGAGCGCGCTGCACGCACATGCGCGCGCGCGCACACACGCACACACACACACACACACCCCACGATGTTTTTAAGCCCCTTGACCTAAAACACCAGTATAAAAATCCTAACTTTAGTCTCAATCCCCTTCAGATGGTAAGACTAGTACTTCTTTATCCTGGGCTAATCCCTCCCTCATCTCCATGATTCCAACTCTGCCATACCACATCGGTCACAGGCTAAGCTAGGGTGGCTGTTTAGGTGTGGAGATGACAGAGCTATAATGTGGGGCAGTCCTCCAAGATCCTATTACAACCATCCATGAGTCACACAGTTTCCTGTTAATCCAGTTCTCACTGTCTGCAGCATCATGTTTCATACAGATTTCATCCAGCAACATAAAGAGGAAGTTAAGGGTCTAGAATGGATTAAGATTGGTGAGCCCTGGACCATGGGAGCTACATGGGAACCTTAAACATGTGGCCCCTAAACAGAGTACTGTGTGCACTTAATGGCCCTGAGTAGAAAGAACTTAAGCTGCTGTGTGACAATGTGTAAAATACAGAAAAACTTAAATGATATCATCACACATGTGGCCCAGCCAATAAAATGATTGGATTTTATGGGACTGCAACAGAATAGTCCACATGTGGACTGAAGAGCAATGGACAGGCTAGGTATGAGGTTAGGGAAAAAAAGCCACTTGGGCTCCATAATGACTCAAATGAAATCTGAACCAACCACAAATATTTATTGAACTGTTTCCAAAGACAGCAATGCACTAGGCACAGAGGGAAGGGTATATATGTTTGTTGGGAGGAGGGGTTAAGAGATTGTAGGTATAGAAACATAATGTCTTAAGACATGATCCCTTCCCTCAAGGGGCTTACAATCAGATACATTTTAGTTTAGCAGAGGGAAAAGAGAGGGACAGAGCAAAGGTCAAGGGCATGTTCATCAGATGCCTCAACCAACTGAGCCACCATTGCATAAGGAGGTTTGTAGGGATTGTTATGGCAAAGGAATGAGAATTCACTTTACAGATGAGGAAACTGAGGCCCATACACAGGAGGCAACTTTTTCAAGGCACATTGCTAGTAAGCCAGTAAACACAACTTAGATTTGGACCCAGTTTTGACTGTAGATAGAGGGCTCACAATGCTTCTTTTGCTTAAGTAGAAGACACCCTCTGTAATACTGAATTAATTTATGTTCTTAAAATAAAAGTTGGTGGCTCTAGGGGAGCTCAGACAGACACTAATTTATGCTTCATAGAAAGAGAATTTAGAGTGGAGTGGTGAGGAAGCTGAATTGGAACCACAAACCCACCCTACTATGCTACTAGCTATGTAACCTTGAGTACAGTCCCTCCCCCTCTCTCTGGGGCTCAGTTTCCTCATTTGTAAAGCATGGTGGGGAAGATGGATGAGAGGATCTCTAAGGTCCCTTTCAGCTTCAGATTCTATGTTTAAGTGATACAAACATAAATCTACGAAACTCAAAGGCAAACACAACCACCTGGCGGTATACCAAGCATTATACGTAACTGATCAAGGGTGTGCGCGCGCATGTGTGTGCATGTGTGTGTGTGTGTGTGTGTGTGAAAAAGAAAAAAAAACAAAGGAGGTTACTGGAATAATTTGGATGGGGCATGTCTGGAAAAACCTAGTGGATAAGTTGAGAAACAAGCATGGTTGGAGGGAAGAGTGGCCAAAAGGGAAAATATCCAATATAGACAAACAACATGGTAAAGGAAAATGGCAGCTTTAAACTGATTTTACCCCTCATTAAGACTCTTCTGATAATTTCTCTTCTTTTCTTCACCCAACAGCTAAGCTGGCAATTTCACAAGAAAGGCTAAAAAGTCTGTTCCAGCTACAGAATCCCACCAAATTGTGGGATTGGAATGAGGGACCACTCCTGGTAAAGCAGTGGCTCCAATGGGGGTGATGGGGGTGACCAGCTGGATTAGGCCCAGGACATTAAACAACCCCTGCCTCTTTTCCCCAGCTCTGCTGATGGCCTGCTGGGTGACTTCTGTCACTGCCAATCATCTATTCTACCCTCCCTGCAAAGAGAGGTTCACAGGATTGGTACTTGGGAGGTAGAAGTCCACAGATAAAAGTGCAAAAAGCTTCAACACCCCTAAATTAGGGCAGCACTTTAGGTGAACTGGGACTCAGCCTGCCAATCCCCTAGGAAAGAGGCCAAGATTCCTGAGTCATTCATTGCACAAACTAAATGCTGTCTGGCCAGGAGTAAGGAAGGAGTGACCTAGAACCCTGGGGTTGAGGATCCACTTGGGCTATTTAACTACCAAGTGCAGGCTATAATCAACCAATTCAAAAAAACGAATTCTGCCTCCACACTTAAGAGCCCCCTGGTTGGGCAAGGCCAACGATAAAAGGCTCCAAGCCTCTCCAGCACGCTTGAGCCACTTTCTAACTTGGAGCGCTTTGTACAAGTACATGTCACCCTCTTCTGCTACATTATAAATTCCTTTGAGGGTAAAAACTACTGAGCACAGAGCTGGCACTTAGATGTTGTTGAATTTGAACTGAAATGACCAGACAAGAGGCACTGTACACCTGTCTGGCCTATAGGGGGAAGCAGCCAAACTTAAATTTGGAGCTCACCTTAGCCTTGAGGTGGGCCAGGCTCTATTATAGTTCACTGTAGGGAAGTCCTGAGATAATAAATGACCATGACCAGGTACCACAACACAATCCATCCACAGGGATCTGTCAAGCTGCCTCTACAAAACATACCCACCCCAAAGGAAGAAACTAGAGGTAACAAGCATGATCAAGCAAATTCTTAAATCCAAAAGAGTAAGTTGGGTTTCTTGAGTGCTCCTGGTCCCTTGGAGTCAGATAGCTTAAGTTCAAATCCCCCCTCAAAGCTGTGTGACCTTGGGAAAGTCATCTCTATTCTCTGGGCATCAATTCCCTCAGCAGTAACATGAGGGGGTTGTTGTATTGGTCATTTCTAAGGTCCATACCAGCTCTAAATCCTCTCCTAAGGATCCTCTGACCCCAGAGCCAATGCTTTTTTGCCCTGTTCCATGTCACCTCTGGTTTTAGTAAGACTCTGCATACATTTACATCAAGGAAAAGTAAATTCCAACCACCACAAGCCTTCTTTAAGCCTATTTTTGTTCTGATTTTAGTCACTAGATTAAATTAGTTCAACTTTGACTTACTCCATGTAGTACCAAGAAGAAAGCCTCATAAATCCAAGGAAATAGATAACACATCTATTGGAATCATATATTTAGTGCTAGAAAGGACCTTAGAGGTGATCAGCCCAAACCTTTCATTTTATAAAGAAAACAAGGACCAGCTAAAAGTAGCAGCAACTTGCCCAAGGTGCTGCAACTAGAAAGTAGAGGGGGAAGGTTTTGAATCCAAATATTTTGAACCATGCCCAGTACGGCAAGCTGGGATTCTTTCTGAGTTTCTCCTTTGTGACAGAACTAAGGCAGATTTATAGCTCTTTGGTGCTGAAAGGAAACTTAAGAAGAGCTCACCTAGTCTAACCTTACTCTGTCTTACAGCTAAGGAAACTGAGGCCTAGTGAGGGTTAAGTGACTTACCCACAGTCACCCAGCTAGCTAGTAGCAAAGCCAGGGCTAAACTTCCAAGTCCAGTCAGTACTTTCCCCGATAGCACAGTATCACCAACTATACCATGATACTGTTTTGAAAACATAAATGAAAAAAGTGTTAACATACAAACGAATTTTGCTGACTTCAGTGACAATGAAAAACCATGTTATTGAACTGAAGTCAAGAAAAATGTTATCAAAAGCTACCTTTTAAAGTCACGGATTATCAAGTATTTGAAAACAAAACAAAACAAAAAATGAATGATCCTGAGACCAAATGGCCTAACGCATCTCCTCCTTTGGCAGAAAGTAATGAGACTGCCTAAGGTAGAATGCTACATACTAGGTCACATTCAATGCTTCTTTCCCTATTTTTCCTGAAAACCCAGGAGCACTCAAATTAGAGGGAGCAAAGGGTCTTTGGAGCCTTTTTCTCCCCCATAAATCACTGCGATGTAAAGACAAAAAGGCATAAATAAAACATTTTTAAATAACTAAGGGCAGATAAACAAAGTCGGGTATCCTTTTCCAAGTCCCTGGGTTCATCCGAAGCCACTAAGTTTCTTACCTCTGACGCTGGATATTTCTTCAGGACTTTCACTCACTTAGATTAGGATTAATAAGTGATGTTTATATAGTTTAAAGCTTACAAAGTACTTTCACATCAACCTCTTACCCATCTACACAGTAACCCTGTGATGTAGTATATTATTTTATAAATAAACTGAGGTTGAGAGAAAGGTTTCTTGATTTGTCTGAAGTCACATAGATAACTGGTGAAAGAACCAAAACTGGAAACCTCAATGACCTACTCACCCAACACCCAATCAAAAAAATCTCCTATTTGGAGCTTACATGACTGAATTCAACAATTAACAAGGTTAACAGTCAACATTTAACAATGTTAAATGACTATGTAGAAAAATGGCATGGTCCCTGCTCCTAGGCTTGGATATCAGGAATTCAATGCACTGTGCTTTAGTCATTTGTTTGGATCCTTTTGACTAGCCTTCAAGGCCCTGCTCAAACACATAAGAATGTTGCCGGTAGAGATTTAGCAAAGCGCTCCCATTATAGTATAATTCAATCAATGAGCCAGTCAATCAAAAAGCATTTCTTAAGCAGCTACTATCTTTCTAGCATTGTGCCAAGTGGGGGTATAGAAAGGAAACAGCCCCTGGTCACAAGGAGTCTCCATTATCCAGAGCAAAAAAATACGTGCACATTTAAATATATGCAAAAGACAAGATAATTGGGGCAAAGGAAATATTAGCTTCTGAGGGGGGATCAGGAAAGTTTAAATTTGCATTGACATGAATATTTCTCTAATAATATGAAGCCATTTGTTATGCTAAGAGATTGAATATATAAATATATATTAACATCTAATAACATGAAGCAATGTATTATGCTGTCAAATGGATAATACTATGGTACTAGGTACCACAGAACAAAAAGAAATTTCAGAGTTTAGCGGTTACATTATTTGACTCTTTCAATATGAAGAAAATTTTGTCTCCATGAGGAGTCCAATGGTAGGGGTGGGGAACCACATGAAACCAAACTTCACAGAACAAATCCCCTTAATAAAAGGATTGTTCTGTAAAAGTTAGACTCAGTCAAAAGGCTGCAACCAAGGACCTAGAAAGCCACATGTGGCCTCTAGGGCACAGGTTCCCCACCCCTGCATGCTAAGCTGAAGTACACTCTTGTGTTCAGTCAAGCATTAGTTTTGAATATGCCTTAGGGTTCTTGAAAGTTACTTACCAAATGAATGCAGTGTTGTTTCCAATACTAGTACATCTAGAAACCAATGAAAATCATTGTGGAACTATGGGAAATTTCTACGTGATTACAATTATTAAGCTGTGCATATGTGTGGTTTTTCAAATAGATAAATAAAAGGGAATATGAACCTACCCACTCTCCCTCCCCCTCCCAAAAAAGAGAGCTCTCAGATGATATTCTGGAAATGCTCTGCTTAATCTATTTTTTTGTTTGGTTTTGGAGAGGGGAGGGCACGAGAATTGGGGTTAAGTGACTTGCCCAAGGTCACACAGCTAGTAAGTGTGTAAGTGTCTGAGGCTGCATTTGAACTCAGGTCCTCCTGACTCCAGGGCTGGTGTTCTGCTCATTGTGCCATCTAGCTGCCCCTCTGCTTAGTGTATTAATCTTAACAACGGCAATTTTAAGTCAGTAGAGGGCTGGAGCCTTGATGGAGCAAATGCCCAGACTTCAGAACCAATATCTGGAAAAGCAACTCCTGTGGAGTAATGGGCCAGCCATCCCCCCCACTTGCTAACCAATTTCCACCCAAAAGGCCCGTCAGCCAGCCTAGGTAAAAAGCAGCAGGAACCTCTGAGAGAAAGGCAGGAAGCAACATGTACCAAGTAACTCAAAACACCACCTCCACCTTGACCACCATATATTTCCCCTCACACCATGATGGAGAAAGACCAGGACCTTGAGTTCAAGAGTCTTGGGGAAGAGCAACGCTTCCAGCTCAGTGGCCAGAAACCATCTCTCTAGGAAGCAAACCATGTAGAGATGCAACCTGGCAAACTGTTCTTACATGTACTACAGCCCCATCTATTGAAGCCACAGAAAAAAGAGTCAGTCCTTGCTATCAAATTTCCTGGCACTGTCAAATGGCTCAACATCAGAAACTGATATGATTTTATCGGTGAAAATGACATTCAAGAAGAGGTAGTAACATCTGCTTTGCCCTGGCTTCCTCCTCCGGACCACAGAGCTTTGCCCATTTCACTTCCAGCTGAAGCCTGCCTGTATGTATTGTCTTCTCCATTAGAACATCAGCTCCTTGACAGTAGGGATTGATACATATGTATCGCCAAGGCTTACTAAGGTTCTTTACACATAAGCCCTTCATAAATGCTTTATTCATTCATTCATTCATTCATTCAGATGATTCTTTCCCAAGCCTCTGAGGGACAATGATGTAGCAGAAGAGACAACAAGGGACTTGGGAGTCAGAAGAACTTGGTTTCAGACTGACCCTGGACAGTGGTGGATGTCATTCAATCTCTGAACCTCAGTTTCCTCCTTTGTATAAAGAATGGGATTAATGAAAGTTGGACTGTCTAGCTTCTTGTTGGGTTGTTGTTAGGAATGTGTTTTATAAACTTCAAAGCACAGATAGGAGCTATTTATTAGGTCCTTGCCTATAGACTAAACCAGTCTGTGCCTGTGGCCAGCCCTCCTGCCACTATTGCTATTCGTTGTTTTAACAGCAAAAGAAGTTATCATTGAAGTGAGAAAACACATCTAAGCCTCCTTAGAGTGATTACAAGCCAAATGATACACACATACATGTGTATGTATATATGCATGCATGCACGTACACATGTATCTCTTTAATGGCTTCAAGCTTTAAAATGCTCTTTAAAACAGTTTTAGTCAGGAGAGCAAGAGCTATCTGGATGAATGGCAGAGGGACGGAGGAACACTTGAACACGTGTGAAATGTGGCTCCCTACAACTATTGCAGCCACTGGAATGTAGCCCCAAATAACATAGCTGCTGAAATAACCACTTGTTGGAAAGAAATTTTAAAGGCCTGTGTCTCTTTCTCCAGCACATGGAGATTACAAGTGGGGCCCACCAGACATCACCCCCTTCTCCACCTTCATAAGGCTACTGAGGAGCTGAAAGTGATCAGTTATAAGAGTTCTATAGAAAATAAACAGTCTATTAGTCCAATGCCACTTAGGTCATTTACTGATTTTTAACTTCAAAAAAATGAGAGAAATGATCAATTGGTGGTACTGGTAGAAACAAAGGATTTTTAAATTCAAACTCAGCAATTCAAAACTCAGTATTGAGAGCCTGTTATGTATGGAACACTGTGATAGGCACTGGAAGTCATTTAGAGAGGATGGCTTTCCTATCCTCGTTCAATTCAAGAAACATTCAAGTATTAATTCTATGTCTATACACTATACAGCCACTGAAGATACAAAAATGAACAATATACTCTGTATTTCATGGCTATTGGGAAGAATACACACACAGATAAACTATTTTATGTGTATATATATATATATATGCATATATGTAAACGTAAACACACACACACACACACACACACACACACACACACACACACACACGGAAGGTGCTAACCAAGTGCTACATGAAAGCTGAAAGTTGTTATCAACTGAGAAAACCAGGAAAAACTTCACAAAACAGGTGTCATTTATGAATTAGATCTAAGGGACAGTAGGAAAATAAGGGAAGGGAGAACATTCCAGGCTTAGAAACAGTGTGGGCAAAAACATGACAGCTACAAGTTTAGGGACACAAACTAGTGTTTGGCTAAACCAAGTAAGGAATTGGTGTTAAATAAGTTGGAAAGCAAGCAAGCATTTAAGGCATCCAGCTATTGGAAGTAAAGATATAGGAATCAGGGATACTAGAAAAAAAAAATGAAGCAATCCCTGCCCTTAAGCAGTTTATATTCTCCAGGGGAGATACAACACAAAGATAAGTAAATAAAAGAGTTTCTACCATGAAACATCAGGTGACCAGACTTCTAGTCCCAGCTGCTAATTATCCTTCCTGGGCTTGGACAATCACTTAACTGGCAAAACCTCAGTTTGGGGGAGGGGAAGGTGTTTTGTGGCAGATTTTGAAGGGCTTAGAGTACCAGGCCCTTCAATTTAGACTTTACTGTGCAGGCCTTTGGGGGCCAAGGAGGATTGGTGATGGAGGAGTGACATGACCAGACCCTGGGGACATCAAAAATTGGTCTGGCACAGTAACAGCCACATTGTTTGATGACTGACTACTCCAAAAGACTCATGATGGAAAACGCTATCCACAGCCAGAGAAAGAACTTGCAGGTCTGAAAGCAGATGGAAGCACACTATTTGCTCTCTTTTTTTGTTGCTGTTTTGCTTTATTTCTTCTTTCTCTTGATTCCTCCCATTGGTTCTAATTCTTCTTTACAACATGAATAATGTGAAGATATGTTTAATACGAATGTATATGTAACAGGGTCTACATCAGATGGGAAAGAGGAGAAAATTTAAAACTCAAAATCTTATAGAAGTGAATGTTTCAAACTAAAAATAAATTAATTTAAAAAACTGGTCTGGCAGCAGCTTGAAAGCAAGACCTTTCTTCCTATAGCCCTAGTCTGGATAAGATGAAGTAATGGTGGTGGATACCAGTAAAGTGACATTGGGAGAGGAGGACAGAAGAGACTTCAAAGAGAAAAGGACTTCAAAGATTATAGAACCTAAAGATCAAAAACTTTAGAGCTGGACTTGAAGGGACTTGAGAAATCATTTAATTCAATATCTTCATTTTTCAGATAAAGCTAAGAGGATCATGGAACTAGGGATGCAAAAGACCTTAAAGGCCATCTAGTCCAACTCTCTAATTTTACAGATGAGGAAACTGAGGCCCAGAGGGGCTAAGAGCAACCCAGAGAGACTAATAATAGCACCTTATAGTTATATAATAGTTTTCAGGATATGTTTTAGTTTTGTCAGGATAAGGAAACAGGTTTAAGAAAAGTTAAAGGGAAGATAATTTAGTGACACAGCCACAGCCAGATCTCTCTAAACTCCCATTCCAATGCTCTTTCCACTATCTCCCATTAGGAATACAAATTCATTTATATTCCCAAAGGGTAGGAATTTAAATAAAGCAAAAGGTACTCTAAATGATGCCAAATGCTTTGGGGTTGGGAATATTCTTCAAGCTGGAGTGACCTCCGAGAGGATAATATTTCTTCCCTTTTTCAACTTTGTCTTTACCAATTCATTAGCAAAGCTTAAGAAAAAAAATTACTCCAAGGCACAACTCAAATGGCTCCTCTCCTTCCCGGGCAGACAGATAGTCCTCGAGATCTTGGCAAAGGCAAGCTTGCTCATAGACTGTTTCAATAAAAGGATATTAAAAGAGCTGAGCAGGGGGTGGAATCACTGTTTTCCTAAAGCTACATTCCAACAGTGAGTTGTGGGTAAGTACTACTTATAAGTACAAGTAAAGCTCAGCAAAAACACTCCTTTCTTCTGTTGCTTTTCCAAACCCAGGCCTTGTCATGGTGTGGTTTATTTGCAGGGTGATTTTGTCAGAGTTCCAGGAACAAGATTTTAGATGGTCCCATTTTATTTTGCTTTTATACTCTTAGATGAGTGCCTTTCACCCACCTGCTCTCCTGAGTACCTGATTTGGGATTTCTGTAAGCGCAGACTCTCTAACAACTGGCACCCAAGCACGTGGGTCTGTTTCACTAAAGCTCAAGGAATGTCTTAGGTAGACAAACTATTTGACGTGTAAAAGTTTGTCTTTCTTCTCTGCCCCACCCCCCTTCCCTAAAAAGCGTGCTCTCCAGTCGCTAGACTGTGATTCTGAACCAATACGCATTGGTTCATTCAGTCCCTGCACACCATCAATCACTCCACTCATTCCCCATCCCTACCCCCAACCCCAAGCTCTGGAGCAAGATAAGTCCAAAGTCCTCCCTCGCACTAGAGCCGCCAAGCCAAGGCGCATTCTAAATTCTTGAACTGGGGGAGAGGGCTTTATGTCACCCCCACAGGCCTGGTGGAGGGGAGGCCCAGCAACAGCCTAGAGGTTAGCAAAAAGGCTTTTTTCATGTAAATCCATCGAAACTCTATAAAGAAGGGTCCAGAGACAATTCTAAAGACCTTTGGCCAGTTCCACAGCTGGGGTAACTGAGACTATCGACAGGGGTGCCAAGAAGGCAGAAAAGTATTTCAACACTGCCGTCACAAAATCCTGGAGGTGGAGACCTTCCCTAGAAACCTTTGGAAACTAACTTTTAAATCTAGATAGTTTCTTTTATGTCCTGCCCTCTCGCTCTCCACCTTTACAGAAGTGAAATGAGAAAGAGCCAAAAGATGTTGATGAGCTGAAAGTGGGGGTAAATGGGGTGAGGCTTTCCGAACATAGGTGGCTAGACAGAGGGGGCAGTAGGACCATCCTCCTTTAGTTCACCCCGCCTCCTAACCCCTAACCCAACAGTCACTACAGATGGACAACATAGGCCAACTTAGAGCTCGTCCCCGTTTTCTTTGAGTTAGTTTAAATAAAGTGAAGGGCACTTAAATGACGCCAAATCCTTTGACGTGGAATACCAAGCTGGAGGGCCCTCCCAGTGGAGTAGAGGAGAACAGCTACGAGTAGGGCGGAGAAATATACACCAGACATTTAGAGGAACTTAAAAGGGAGAAGTTTCCTCCCCTCTAATCCACACGCACCGGGGCCAACCAAGTCCCCGTCGCGCCCCACCCGCCAAAGCAACCCGCCCAAGTCTGGACCGGGACAGGCACAGACTCTCGAACGTGGGCTGAGTCCTCCCTGAACTTTTTCTCTACCTATACAGCACGCCTGAGGAGGAAGCGAGGCTTTCCTAACCCCTCCCGTAGTTCTGCTGGTGGGCTCCCAAACCACGTGCGCAAAGGCATGGCCCCTCCAAAAGTGAAAAAGTGTGTGCCTGACCTTCTGGGCTGGACATGGGGGAGGGAAATCCACCCCAGCTGTGTTCGTACGTGTACACGTACACGCACACACACGTGCACATACACACACATACTACACACACAGAGAGAGTCCGAAATCACACGCGCTCCCGCGCAGACACACACTAGCCCTCCTATCCACCCAAGTGCGCGCACACCCCCGGACTTCGTTAAGCGGACGTGGCTTCGGCGGAGGAGTTTCCCAGCAGTGAAGTAGTCTTTTCCGGCTCCCTGGGGCAGTGTGGGGGGAAAGAAGAAGGGCTGGAGGGGTCGGTCCACCGCCAAACTGCTCGGAATTGGACAGCTGCCCCGAGTAAAATGAGTCCTGGACAGGGCTCCAGCTCCCAAGCCACTGGGAGCGGATTAGAAAAACCCGGGCAACCGAGGGTAAAAGAGGTGATATCTCTCAGTCCCCGGGGGACTGGCAGCCCCGGAGGGAGAGGATGAGAAGAGGTAGAAATAGTCTTCTACCTGTTGGGGGGCAAGCCCTCCCCGACCCTCGCCTTACCTTCTGCACTTGGTCATGGTTGAGTTCCGTGAAGAAGTAAGCGAGCAGATGCGAAGCTATCATGTTCCAGCTGTTCCCGAGTGGGCTAGTCGGATCCTGTTTTAGGACAGAAGTGAGGTGGAGGCGAAGGCGCCGTGGATCTAACCGACAAGTGGGCGCGCGTGGATGAGGCCGATTGTGGAGTCCCAAACGCTCAATCGCAACTGGACCAGAGGCAAAAATCCGCTCTCTTGATGCCTCAAATCGAAAGAGGGCTCGGGGCAACTTAAATGATGGAGCAAAGGGATGGAAGGGTAGGGGAAGGAGTTAAAAGTTTGAAATCTGGTCGCCTCACCCCCCCCCCCCAAATTTTTTTTAGTTCAATAGGCAGCGTTCGCTAAACAGGTACACTATTTCAGTTATAAGTAATAGACCGCCACCAAATAATCTCAACAAAACCCGAGCTCAAACCGAGCGCCTCCGGTTTAGCAACTGCAGCACTGGCCCGTAAGAAACACGAGTTACTTAAGGAACAACAGATCAGACGGTGAAACTCAGGATGGGAGGCGCGACTAATTAATTCATCGAAGGTAAAACTGCCACTCTGGGCTCCCCGCGTGTCTGGATCCCCCGGTGCTTCCTGCCTCGCTTCGCTCTTTGCCTTTTCTCTCTAAGTCCCGCGGCCGTGGCGACTACGGTGGAGGGTTCGGGAGGTCCTCTTGCTCTCGCTGGAGTTTCGCGCAACAATGTGGCTCATTGAGAGCTGAGCCCGCCCCTCGGCCTTCCTCTGACGCGCCCGCGCCCTGCCCGCCGCCTATTGGCTGCCACTGGAGGGTGTGTGTTCCCTGAGGCCGGCCGGCATCCCCACCGCTGCCAATCCCCGTCCGCGGGCTCCTGGGTGCCCCCTCCCTCTAGCCTAAGGCGGGTAGTCTCATGTGATGCCCCGGCGGGGGCCCCTAGCCTAGCTAGGCAGCCAGCATCCCTCTGGGCAGGGAGGCGGGGAGAGGGACGGGACACGTGGTTGGGTGTGAGTGTGTGTGACGGAACGTGATTGTCCATCCCAAGTGGTGAGTGAGTGAGTAAAGCTGATGGTGAGGGTGTGTAAGGTTAGTGGATTATGGCGTAGGGCATGGGAAGTGGGGAGGGGGAGTTGTGCATATTGGGTGGGTGGGTGGAGATCCCGGCTGAAGGTGAAGGGGGAGGAGTGTGGAAGACTGGAAAAATATCCAAAGATGAGCCATCCCTGCACAATTAATTGAAGGGAGAGTTTAGGAGCTTTGTAAACTGAGTATGGCTGGTTAACGATTCAGGTGTTGTCTATGTGGGTGTGTCTCTATGTATGTATATTACACATGTGTGTGCATACATATATGCACACACATATATGCCAGAAGTTGGAAGATGGAGTTTCTTGTTTGAGCAACAGCAGGAAGAACAGAGTGACAGGATAGCAGAGTTCCTGGTGGGGGGGAGGGGGAGGGAGGGTAATAAGGTGTGTAAGAAGATTGGAAAGGTAAGGAGTCACATTGTTACACATTGTATATATAATTTAGAGTCAAGGGAGTCAGTGTGATGTACATAGTGGATCGAGAGATGGACTTAAAGCCTAGGAGAGGTGTTCAAGTTCTCTCTGACACACACGCTAGATGTAGGAGTTATTTAACCTCTCAATGCTCTAAGCAACTTTCTAAAACTACAAATGGAAATGAAGATGCTGACCTGCAATCAACAAGCATTTATTAAGTGCCGCCTCTATGCCAGCTACTAAGCTAAGAGCTGGAGATACAGATTTCAAGGAGTTCACAGTCCGATGGGGGACACCATGGGCAAAAGTTTCCTCACCTAGGAGTTCTCTATCCAGGGCTTCTTAAAACTTTTCCACTGGAGACCCCTTCAGTAACTTTTTTTTTCAGCACTTCTTAAAGTATGGGTTGCGACCCTACCAATGAAATCACAAGTCCTATTTCCTATCACCAGCACATTATCAGCACTTAATACATATGAATTGAACTCCCGGGACCTCCTGGGTGATCTAAGCCAAACCTGTATCAATAGGAATCCTTATTCTAACATTCCCGACAGGCAGTCTTGTAGCCTCTGGTCCATCTCCTCCATAGTGAAGAAACTTCCTCCTCCCCTCCCCCCTTTTCCATAAATGCACAAGCAGTTCATTTGCTTTTGGACAGCTCTATTTGTTAACAACAACAATATCCCACCTGTGTGAGGAATGCAGATACTATCACTTTCCCTTTACAAATAAGGAAACTGACATTCTGAGATAACTGTTAACAGCATTGTGATAAGATAGGATGGAAAGAAATCAGCCCTCATGCCAGTCACATAGTAAGTATGAGACTCCTCCCTGGGACATTCTGAATCCAAATACTTGAAGACTGGGGTCATGTACTCGATAAGTATCCTCATCTTCAGGCAAAGAATCCCCAGTTCTGTAACATTCTGATGCTTACTGTACTATAGATGACTTTTTTCAATTTCTTTTTCCATAGAATGAGAGAGTTGGACTAGATGATCTCTGAAGTCACTTCTACCTTAAACCCTACAGTGGTGGGGGAAGCTGCGTCCTCAAGGTCACATGTGGCCTTCTAGATCCTCGAGTTAGGTCTTTTGACTGAGTCCAAGTTTTATAAATAATCCTTCTATTAAGGGGATGTTTTGTGAAGTTTGGATTCAGTTAAAGGGCCACACTTGAGGACCTAGAGGGCCACATGTGGCCTCAAGTCCACAGGTTCCCACCCCTGCCCTAAAAGATCCATGTAGAAAAAAACAGTTTCGTGAAGTATAATGAATATGAATGAGTGAACTTTTTGTGTAAAGATAACTGGATAAAAATGGGGCTTTTAGATGGGCAATGTATGTAAAAATATGTTTGATTTTAGAACTTCATGTCTTAAGGGTGAATGGAATGATACTGCTGAAAAACCACAAGCAGAAACATTTCAGGCTATGCAAAGCACATAACTTTAATGCTTGCTTCGCAGGTTTGCCTCAAATCAGATCTCAATTTAAATATCTGCTAAAATTATTAGCAATAACCTCCTAACGTGTCTGTGTGCACCCACTTTTCCCCCTTCCAGTCCATCCTCATGGGTCTGCCTATGCCATTCGGAGCTTTCTTAGGTCCATATTGCCTCATATAGATGTCACACTCCTTAATCTGGCACTCAAGGCCAGCTACAATCTGGCCTAATCCTGGTGTTCTAACTTTATCTCATACTATTTGTTTCTCTTTATCTCCACCAGACTGGATCACTTGTCATTCCCTATGCCCTCCTTGTGCTTTCTTAGCTCTTGGATCACACTGTTCCCTCTCTCATCTTGGAGTCTCATTCCCCCACTACTTCCTTACTTCACTGTCCATTTTTATCACAAATATCACCTCCTCCAGGAAGCCTTCCCTGATTCTCTAGTTGATAATAACCATTTTCCCTTAGATCCCACTTTATAATGTTTTTTCATCTCTCTAATTATATACATGTATAATCATTATCATAACTTATCTCCTACTGGACTATGACCTGTAAACTATTTCCCTATATGGTTAATATGGTGTTCTGCATGCAACAGGCATTTAATAAATATTTGCTGAATTTAATTGAATGTGTCAAAGATTGACATGACTATCTTAGGACAGCTCATGTCCTCCTTTCCCCCACTCCATCTATTTGCCTACTTTTTGATCCAAAGTTCTATATAAATGCTCAGGGTCACAGTAAATGATGAAAACAAAAAGAGGGGCCGTTTCATAAGTAAAAAGAGATAAGGTCTGGTCTCATTCATCCTGAGGGCCACAGGTGACTTCTGGATTCCCTGCAGGAGGTGTATATGGTAGGTGTGTGTATGCTGTCACCACAGGTCTCCTACCCAAGGGTGTGTTTGTTTGACAACAGATGACACATAGGCCAAAATGGGAGGGGGTAGCAGAAGGAGCCAGCAAAATAAGTTTAAATATTCTTGTGGCTACTTGGGTATTTCATACCTCCCTTGTTCTAAAATGGCAGCCACTTACATTGTCTACCTTGCAGCCTGACAAACTGGCTTCCTGCCTTAGGCTTATAGCCTGGGTGTCATCCTTGACTCATTCTCTCATTCCCCCTATTGCCAAGGCCTGTCAGTTTTACTTTTGCAACCTCTTTCCCATTTGTACCCCTTCTCTCCTCTGATACTTCCACCACACCATTGCATTGGCCAACTCCAGTCCATCCTCCACTCAGCTGTCAGGATGCACCCCTTCAGTGGTCTGACCATGTCATCTCCCTTCTCAATAAATTCCAGTAGCTCCTCATATCACCTCCAGGACCAAATATAAAATTCTCTATTTGGTGTTGAAAGCCATTCACAACCTGCCTCCCTACCTCTCCAGTCTTCTTATATACCGTATAGCCCCCCCATGTACTCTGCTATCCAGTGACTCTGGTCTCCTGCTGTTCCCTAAACAAAATACTCCATTTACCGACTTCAGGCATTTTCACTGGCTATCCCCCATGTCTGGAATGCTCTCCCTTCTCATCTCGACCTCGTGGCTTCCCTGGCTTCCTTCAAGTCCCAGCTAAAATCCCGCTTTCTACAGGATGCCTTTCCTGATTTCCCCTTAATTCTAGAGTGTTCTCTCTGAAACAATCTTCAGTTTATCCTGTATGTAGCTTGTTTATACACAGTTGTTTGTGTGTTGTTTCCTCCATCAGACTGTGAGCCCCTTGAGGGCAAAGACTGTCTTTTGCCTTCTTTTATGTCCTCAAACATTTACTTAGTAAAGTGTGCCTAGCACACAGTAGGTGCTTAATAAATATTTATTGGCAGAGTTGTTTTTTTTTTTTAAAATACCCTTACAATCTGCAAGGCAAAGATTTTGGCTAACCAAATTCCTTGCCCTTTCCTGCCTCTTGAAAGCTGGGACTTGATTCTTTCCAGACCTGTTCATTGTACAGGTCACTCTCTTACTTGACTAGAGGCAGGTCCTAGGGGTTCACGTTATAGCCACCACAATCTCTGGGCTGGTTTTTGTTTGGATTTTTTTTTATAGGGGAAAAAGACATAGCAGTTTAGTGTTTTAGTTCAGATGCACCTAGAAACTCAAAGGAATTCAAAAATGCGGAGAAATGTTCATAAAACCCAATAATATGCTGAGAGGAAGTAGAGAGCTATAGGCTCTGTCTGGAGACCCCTTCCTTTGAACACCCAGAGAAAGAAAGACCCCTGAGAATGGGAAGATGCTGAAGTCTGTCTTTTTCCTTTTCATTCTCTGCCATCAAGGCCCAGCTTAAATCTTACCTTTTTCTTGAACAAGAATCAAAAGTTTAGAGTTGGAAGGGACCTCAGAGGTTATTTAGTCAAACTCCTCCTTTTACAGTTGAGGAAACTGGGTCACAGAAAGGAAGAAAACAAATATTAAGTGCCTACAGTGTGCCAGGCACTGCACTAAGCACTTTACAAATATGACCTCATTTGGTCCTCACGACAGCCCTGGGATGAAGGTGCTTTTATTATCTCCATTTTACAGCTGAAGAAACTGAGGCAGACAGAGGGTTCAGTGACAGCTAGTAAGCGTCTGCAGTTGGATTTGAACTTGAGCATTCCTGACTCTAGGCTCCATCTAAGCTACCTGGCCGCCTCTGGCTAAGGAGGGAATATTTAAGAGATTATCTAGTCCAAGTCACTCGTTTTACAGAGGAAGAAACTAAGGGAAATGAAGTGACTGGTCCATGGTTTCCCAGCAAGTGGGTGGCAGAGCTGGAACTCCAACCCTGGCCCCTTGACTCCTCAAAATTCTTGGAAGGGATTTTAGAAGTAATCTATTCCGACATCCTACTGACTGCAGGAATCTAGCAACAAATCTTCATTGAGGGCCTACTTTGGGCTAGAAATTCATTGTACTGGATGCTGGGGATACAAAAATAGAAAAGAAATAATCCCTGAAGGAGCTTACATTCTCTTGGGGAAGACAACAGATCTACATGAGACACATACACGGCAAACCCAAGGCAACCTTGGATGGGAAGTTGCACTTAAGGGACCAGAAAGACATGAGGCCTTTGAGGTGAATTTTAAAGGAAGCCTAAGACTCCAAGTGGTAAAGAACTGGAAGAGACCTTGGAGGCCATTGAGTTTAACCCCTTTGTTTTACAGATTAGGAAACTGAGGCACAAG
Source organism: Trichosurus vulpecula (assembly GCF_011100635.1). Lineage (NCBI taxonomy): Eukaryota > Metazoa > Chordata > Mammalia > Diprotodontia > Phalangeridae > Trichosurus > Trichosurus vulpecula. Next base: position 313,665,723 of record NC_050575.1, read on the forward strand.
CAGCTAACCTTCTTGCCTTGGGTCACATAAGCTAGTAAGTATCTAAGGAGTATGTGGTGAAAACCAGAGCTTGGAAACATGCCTTGAGTCTCATAGTTAAGGTAAACTTCCTTGAACAAAAGTAAATAGCAGAAGAAGCTCCAATTATCTCATGGGAACATTTGCATATGATCCTCCCTTATATTTTGTAAGATGGCGTTGGGTTTGGTGGCTAGATTTTTTAAAATTTTCCATTTAGTCTTTTTTTTTTTTTTAAAGAGCTGGGACACAACTTTTTGTCTTGGGCAGTTTTCATTTATGATTTCTTGAAATGTAGCTCTGGAAAAACAGGCTTTGAAAAAGCCCATGGTGATTCAAATGGAGCTTCTTGACTATGCCCTTAAACCCAAATCACTCAGGCTTTCATTGAATGCCCAGTAATAGGTCAGGTCCCAGCCCAAGCCTTACTTGCTCATTGTTTGGGTTTTGATGGCTCAGAGTGAGTGGAAATAGCAATTGTTTCCTGCTCTGACCAGAAACTCTTGAAGAGCTTCCCTTCCAAATTGATTCTTTTGTGATGGCAAACTAGGCCATTTTTTTGTGTCAATTCTAACCTAGTCCTTAATCACTTAATGGGTATTCCCTCAGACAAACTGAGACTTGGGAAAGATATTAATTTAAAAAGGCCAAGGTCAGCCATTGCATCTTTTTTTTTTTTTTTGGAGGAGGGAAAGCAGAGCAATCGGATTTAAGTGACTTGCCCAAGGTCACACAGCTAGTAAGTGTGTCAAGTCTCTGAGGTTACATTTGAACTCAGGTCCTCCTGACTCCAGGGCTGGGGCTCTACTCACTGTACCACCTAGCTGCCCCTTCACCATTAGTCTTAACTTTTGTCTTGCCACTGGACTCCATTGACTCTAGAGGAGAGAGTGAGGCTGATGACTTTGCACAGCTCTGCCTCACTTAAATCCAATTTACTAGAAAGTCAAGACAACAAAGGACAAACAACACCAGTGTGACTCTGGGCCAACCCTGGCATTATGGCTTCTTTGTTCTATTTCTATGTAATATTCTGACCTGGCCTAAGGATGGCACAGGGATCCGTTTCACTCAGTCCTGTTGCTGCCCAGGACTGGCCTCCTGTAAGTCAACTCCCCCAATTAACCCTAATAAAATTTATTAATAACCAAGCCGACCTAGGCCCCTCCTTCTTCAGTATCTCAGGAATCTTCTGGAGGGTCTGCCTGCCCTACAATCAGGGCAGAACAGATCGTGGTCTTTACAAGGAGGCATTTGAAACCAGATTTTCCTGACTGCCCTGTCTACTGTATAGCACTGCTTCTCACAGGTGAGAGAAGAGTGCATTCCCCCGTTCCATCTGGGACCTCCCCTCTATGCCATCCTTGAATTGTTTGAGCACTTTTTGAACAGCTTTGGTTGTAAGAAAGCGTTTTCTTATATTGAGTTGAAATCTACTGCTTCGTCACCTTTACCCAATGGCCTTAGTTCCATCCTCTGGAAATATATTCCATTCACTTGATCTTTCCTTTCTCTATACTTGGCACATTGCCATCCAGATTGTACTTCTACACTGTTGGGCACTGGGAAAATCTTTTTACGCTCCTACTATATCGTAGGATAAGTGAACTCCTTGAAGACTGGGCCTTAAAATGTTTTTGTATCTTTCCCTATTATACACGTACACATAGTTCCTAGAACGTCATCCATCATCCATAAAGACTACTTCATTGATTTGCATTAAGGCTTTGGACTTCCCAGAGTCTCTAAGTTAAAATGAGATACCTTTGTGGGAGATAACACATTAAGCTATTATTGGCATTTTGTTGTCGTTCAGTCGTGTCTGGTTCTTTGTGACCTCATTTAAGGTTTTCTTCGCAAAGATACTGGAATGGTTTGCCATTTCCTTCTCCAGCACATTTTATAGATGAGGAAACTGAGGCAAACAGGGTTAAGTGACTTGTCTAGGATCACACAACTGGTAAGTATCTGAGGTTGGATTTGAACTGATGTCTTCTTGACTCCCGGCCTGCTGCTCTTTCTACTGTAACACCCAGCAGTGGATATTATCAGATACCAACAGCTTATCCTAAATTTATTTCTGAGACTCCCTTCCAAGAAATAATTAGCAGATGGAAGGACTCTGAATGAGTGGTACATAGAACAGGTAACTTTTGATGGGGTTGAGGTATAGATGCTAAGCAGGAAATAGTAGGTCTTGCGAAGGCAGACCCAGGGGAAAAGCCATAGTGAGTACTTGGGGCAGTCAGAAGGCAGTAGCATGGTAAGGCAGAAAGGATATTATCTTTGGAATAGGAAGACCTAGGTCTGAATTCCATTCTGAATTCTAAGGTCCAGCTCTAAATCTATAGTACAAAACTGGTCGTACCACTGTTTCTGCCACATAGGGTTTTAATGGTTTTTAACATTCCACCCCCCCTCCACCATCACCACCACCACCACCACCACCCCCCCCCTCCGCTTTATTGGGTTCTGTGTGTACAAAGCTACTCAACTGTAAAACGAAGGAGTTGGGCTAGATGACCTCTAATGTACCTTCTGGCCCCAAAAGCTGCCTCCAATGAAGCTATGACTAGGTAATCTCTAAGGACTGTGTGCTTATAGAACAAGGTCCCCTGCAGCTTTAAAATCTATATTCCTGTGAGGACAATGAGCACTTGGGGGTGAGGGTTGAGGGGAGGTTGGAGTACATGAAAGCAGATTTCATCCCCCCCATCATCATTTTGCCTAGAGCTAGGAGTGCCCATCTAGACTGGATGGTGTCCAGAATCTCCCTGAAGATAGAGCCCTACCTAGAGGCGGCTAGGTGACGCAGTGGATAGAGATCTGGACCTGAAGTCGCTAAGACCTGAATTCCAATGCTCCTTCAGACACTTCATAGCTGTGTGACCCTAAGCAAGTCACTTAACCCCTATGTACTTCAGTTTCCCCACTGGTAAGATGGGGATAATAATAGTACCTACTTCCCAAGATTGTAGTGAGGATCAAATGAGACAGTATTTGTAAAACACTGCAAACCTTAAAGTGCTATATAAATGGGCCTCAATTTCCCCATTTGTAAAATAAGGGTTGGACTAAATGGCCTAAAGACCCCTTCCAGCTGTAAATCCTACAAGCTCCCACTGCATAAAAGGAAGAACCGCTTGTATTTTGAACTGTCAGAGTGATTTACAGCTGAAAAACAATACCCTTTCCAGTGGATAGGACACATAGAATTCTCCAGGCTGTCTGCCACAGGAACATTCAGAGTGGTGACTGCGCTCTGTGCAGACTCCTGACAAGAGCTTGTGAACATAGATGCAGACTTAGTCAGCTGGGAGGGGAGCAGATGATTCACTCAGGCTTTCCTGGCACCCAGGGCTACAAAGTACCCTTTGTAAGAAAAATGCAGTTGTTTATGGCCCCCATTGGAGGTAGAAATCCAAGGCTCACCGAGTCCCACGAAATTCTCTGTCAATATCTACATTAAGTTCCTTTTTTGGAAAGCTCTGCCTTTTTTAGCTGATGATTAGAGAGTTGCAAATTAATGATTTTCTTACGATAATCTCATGGACCAAGCAGGACTCTTTGAAGACGTGACAAAAATCTTTCCCCAGCCCCACCTGCGCTGTGAATTGAGGGCAATTCACTTTAAAACTTCGGTAGTTCTGTAGTTCCAACTAGAAAATATCTGCCAAATCTAGAAAATGCCTACCAAGAAAGCCAGCTAGGTGGCGCAGGGGAGCACCAGGCCTGGAGTCTGGAGGACTCCTCTTCCTTGCTTCAAATCCAGCCTCAGACACTTTACTAGCTGTGTGACCCTGGGACAGTCACTTAACCCTGTTTGTCTCAATTTCCTCATCCGTAAAATAAGCTGGAGAAGGAAATGGCAAACCACTCCAGTATCTTTTTGCCAAGAAAACCCCAAATGGGCTCATGAGGAGTCAGACACAACTGAAACGACTAAACAAGAACAAAAATCTACCAACTGTGTTTTGTTTGTAAAGCAGATACAATCAACTCAATCCAACATTTATTTTTTTTTCCTTTTGGAGGGGGGAAGGCGGGGTAGTTGGGGTTAAGTGACTTACCCAAGGTCACACAGCTAGGGAGTGTCAAGTGTCTGAGGCTGGATTTGAGCTCAAGGCTTCCTGACTCCTGACTCCAGTGCTTCCTGTGTGGGAGGCGCTGTCAGTATTAAAACCACACTGTCACTGTTAGGTGGAGAAGCAGATAGTCTAGAGATCAAGACCCACGTTCAGATCCAGCCTCAGACACTTCCTAGCTGCATGACCCTGGGCAAGTTACTTGCCTCAGTTTCCTCAACTGTAAAATGGGCATGATAACAGGATCTGGCTCCCAGGGTTGTTGTAAAATTCAGATGAGGTAATGTTTTAAAGCGCTCAGCACAGTGCCTGGCCCATCGAAGGTACTGTATAAATGTTTATTCCTTCCCCGCCCCACTTTGCTGCTCTCATGGAGCTTGTAGTCTGCTGCCAGAAGTGTGGCAGGGACACACATAACTGTATGTCATAATGAAACCTGACATTTATATAAACCTGGATAATTTGAATTCTTTGGGACTAAACCTATGATATCATTTCTCTGTAAGAAACTCCCTCTGGCAGTGCAGAGCAGCTGAAGCTCTTCAACGTGTAGGCTTTCAGTGTTTCCTAGGATGCTGTTGTTCTGTCATTTTGGTCATGTCCAATTTTTCCTGACCCCATTTGGGGTCTTCTTGGCAAAGACACTGCAGTGGTTTGCCATTTACTTCTCCAATTCATTTGACAGATGAGGAAGCGGAGGCAAGCAAAGTTAAGTGACTTGCCCAGGGTCACACAGCTAGGACGTGTCTGAGGCCAGATGTGGACTCGGGAAGATGTCTTCCTTCCTCCAGGCCCAGCACTCTATCCACCGTGCCACCTAGCTACCCCAGTTTCCTAGGTACTGCGAGGCTAGGTATCATCCCCAGGGTCAAAAGTGGGGCTTGAACCCCTGGTCTTCCTTAATCTGGACAACTCTCCAGCCACCACAGCACTGCTGCCTTTCCCCCACACAGTTTACAAAACCGTTCCCGCGCGTAATCTCATTGGCTTCCCACAATAACCCTGTGAACTAGATGGTGCCGGAATTATTATTCTCAGTTTACAGATTTGAAAACATAATTCTTATTTCTGTAATGATCATAAGGCCTTTATCTACATTATCTCGTGCGAACATTATAACAGCCCTATGAAATTATTATCCCTATTTTACAGATAAGGAAACTGAGGGACTTAATAATACAGGTTGATTTAAATAACCTGCCTGGGCTCACAGCTGGGAAATGTCTGAGGCAGCTATTTTACAGACCAGGAAATAGTGGTTAGTAACTTGTCCACAGTCACACAGCCAGCAACTTTCTGAGTTGGGGCTCTAACTAATCTGACTCCGGCTCAAGGGCTCTTTCTCCTAGGCTGAGCCACCTTGACCCATCAATGTGTGAAGCCAGGCAGGATCCCAGATGAAAGCTGGAGTGGATGGGCTAAAATATCAGTGGAATTCAAGGACTATGTCTTATAATCTCTTCCTCCCTCATGGAGCTTTGTACATCACAAGCATTCAAATATGTATTGAATGAAAGACTTGGTTTTTCAGTCGAAGATAACAGGTCCTTCCTTGGAAATAAAATAATCTTTCACATGATTAAAAAAAAAAAGAAAATGAGGAAGGATTTGAACCCCAGTTCTAACTTCAAGTGTGACGCACTATTAGGAAACTGAAGTTTTAAGAAATGAAACCATTCTCACAAGGTCCAACAACTATTAAGTGGCACAGACAAATCTAAGGCTATTTCTAAGCCACAGATGCCTCAGGGTTGGAAAATGATTAAGTACTTAGGAAAGGTTAAACAGAGTGACCTAAGTAATTGAAAGAGGAAGAAAGCACCCATAGCAGATGGGGATCTGAGGAGTCCTGAGAAATTCTGTTATAGCTGTGACAGAAAATGAGATTAGCTAGACAGACAGACATGTTGTAGATATACATATGTTGTAGATACACATACACGCGTATACATGTATAGGAATGGAGCGTGCGTATGCATACACATGCATCTTTATATGTATATACAATAGAAGGCCATATGATTGATATATGTGTATTAATATGTGTGTATACACACAGTAATCATACAGTATATAGATGCATATATATACATATATGCATCTATATACACACACATACATAAAAACATATATAATAACCACATAGCCTTGCATTTTTCCAGGACAATCTAAAATCCAAGAAATAAGAATTTTTGAAGAGGCTACGAAAGTATTATTCTTTTTCAAAATACACGTCCTTATTTTTTTGTTGAGACTATATGGTCACCATATGGCACAGGGTAGGAGTTAAGATGTGCTGATAATTTTTTTTTCACTCACTTAGTGAATATTGTCAGAATGAACAGCACAAAACTTCCAGAGGTCATAATTAACTCAGCCCATAGGATTTAGGGCTAAAGAGGACCTTGGAGGGACAGTATGATGAAGTGAAGCAAGTCAGTGGATCAGCCCTCCCATGTCCAAGGCACTGTGCTACGTGCTGTTGGACTAAACTCTCTCTAAAGTGCCTCCTAGCTGAAAATCATAGAATCTATTAGTATCCCTTCAGGTGTGGAAACTGAGGTCCAGAGAGCTTTGGGTGATATTTCTCCCAGCTACTAATACTTCCCCTCTCCCACCAAAAAAATGACTTTGTGTATACTTTTCTATATGCATGTTCCTTCTCCCTAGTAGTATGTAAGCTTCTAGAGTAAAGTGACTGTCTTATTTCATTTTTGTATCCACAATGCTCACATAGTAGGTCTTTAATGAATGTTTATTGATTAATTGATAAAGTCCTCTGACTTCAAATCCGGTGCTAATTCCATTACATCGTAATAGTTATACGGGAGCATGCATGAGGGCAAGGGGAAGAGAGAAGAAGCCTACTATGTGCTAGGCACTATGCTAAGCACTTTACAAATAGAATCTCATATACAGGGCATCAGTATAACCATCAGTCCCCCTATGACCTAGGTAGTGAAGAGCCACTATCTCTACCATAGATACCCCAAAACTCCCTCCAAACTGTGACTATTCACAAAGCGAATGTGGATGGCAAGAGCACCACTACATTACATTCTAAATATATTCAGAGCACGTGTGCATCTCACCAGGATCATCAATCATAACAGCGCCCATTTGTACAGAACCCCGTGATATCCTAGAATTAGAGACCCTCAGGCATCTTTCTAGGCTGACCAACACCTGGACAGGGCGCTCCTCCCAGGGCTCCTCGACAAAGAGCATTATAACCTCCCCCTCCCTAAAACCTCTGTTCTTAGAGAACTCGCTACCTGATTGGGAAGCCTGATCTGAACAGTTCTAGATGCTGGGTGGCTTCGCCTTAATCAGGTTCATCCAATGGAATCAATAGCATTCATGAAATATGCCAGGAACAATGTTCAACTCAGGATGCAGAGACTCAGACCAAAACAATCTCCACCTCATGGAGTTTGGGGGTTTTTTGTGTTTGGTTGGTTGGTTTTTTCGCTAGAGAAAGAACATGTACTTAGGAAATTAAACACAGAATAGGTACCAAATATCTCTCCCTCCAAGGGGTAAGCATTAACACAATTCCGTACAAGTTGAAATTTCCTCCCTCTTGCTGCTACTTCTGCCCTTTGGGGCCAGGCAGAACAAGTCTAATCATTCTCTGGTGTGACATCCTTTAGAATACTTGAAGTTATCCTCTGCCCCTTAAATCTTCTCTGCTCCAGATTAAACATCCTTAATTCACTTAACCCATACTTATAGGCCACCCTGGCTGTCTTCCTCTAGAAACGTTCTAGTATGTCACTGTGCAGTAGGGAGGGGTCAGGCAAATGTTTAACAACCAACTTGGGGGGGGGGGAGGAACTGTACACATGACACATTTTAAAGTTTAATCTGCCATAGGAACATTTTCTCCATCATTTTCTTACATCTAGACAATCAACAGAACAATAAATGAAACCCTGAATTGGAGCATTTGCTGATTACCAAGGTATAAAATCTCACACTGAAAATTTAACAATTGGCTCTCAAAAACCTAACTCCAGGACATCCCTGTCAATAGCCTCCATAAGATGTGACACCCAGAACAGAACAAGATATTCCAAATTTGACCTAACCATGAAAAGTATGGCAAAGTTGATCACAATCTCTCATTCTACATAGTATGCCTCAGTGTAATCTAAGATCACGTTAGCTTTTTTACCGAGCTCATCACATTGTTGACTCAAATCAAGCTTGCAATTCACCAAAAACTCCAGGTCCTTTTCGAACAATCATCCAGTCAAGGTCCCCCCACCCCACCCCCATCCTATACTGGTGTAGAGTTGATTTTCAGAACTTCACATTTACTGGATTCACTGGATTTTGAGTTGGAAGACCTGGGTTAAAATCTGCCACCTGTTACCTCTGTGACCCTGGACAAGTACCTTACCACCACCCCCCGCCCCCCAGTTTCCTAGGCTCTAAAATTAAGAAGTTGGATTAGATGACCTCAGAGGTACCTTGCTGCTCGAAATCTATGATCCTATGATTTTATATTGTCCTGAAAGGTAACCGAAAGAAGGCCAGCTTTGGGGTTAGGAGAACTTAGAGTCCATTCTCTGACACATATTGACTGTGTGACTGCAGGCAAGTCACTTTATCTCTCAGTGTCCCCAGGGGCAACTCTCTAAGAAGATAAGTGGGGTGGGGGAGGGGAGATCCTAATGATTCTATGATCTGCATCCATGAAGAGAGCTTCTATTCCAAGAGGTTCCCACAAGGTGCTGCAATCACAGCTCCAGACGAAACAAAGCAAAATAAAAACAAAACCTCATTGTTTAGTTATGTCCGTGTCTTAGGACCCCCGGCTTAGCCAGCCTTCTTAGCTTTTCACTGTTTGCTAATCTGATCTACAAAGCACTTTCATTACAACCCCATAAAATGGGTAATGTGAAGCATCCTCATTTTATAGATGAGGAAATTGAACCTCAAAGAGTTGAAGTGACTTGCCCAAAGTCACTCAACCCATAAGCACCTGGAAGGGGACTTGAACTCAGATCTTCTAACTTAATGAGACAGAGTACTTTCTGTGGTCTAGCAGACCAGATACCAGACTCAGAACTTGAATCCCCATGATCTATGCAGCTGTAAGGATAAGTCACTAAACCCCTCCAAAATTCAGTTTACTCGTCTGTCCAATGGGATATTTGCATTTTCTTCCTCAGCTCTGTGTGCATTAAGTAGTGCATTTAATAAACCACAAAGCGATATATAAGAGGCAGTGGAATGGAACATTTTCTTTGGATCAGAGGACCTAGGATCCAGTCCCAGCTTTGACACTAATTACCTGTGTGACCTCCCTGTTCCTCAGCTTCCTCCTTTGTAAAGGAGTGGGTTAGACTAGGGGATGTCTCAGGTCCCCTCCCTAGCCAGAGATAGCTAGCTGACAGTAGATCAAATGGGATAATATTTTAAAGCACTCAGAACAGTGCCTGGACCATGGCAGGTGCTAAAGAAAAGCTGGTTCCTCTTCCCCTCCCTCCCTTTTCTCCCTGAATTGACAATTTATGGCATTATGAAAGGGAACAGGGACACCCAGTTCTTTGGGAACTCACTGGCAAAGCCCATGATGGCAGCACTTTACTAAGGCACAGAGGGGGCAGGGTAAATGGGCATAGAAAGTGCCTATTGAGTGAAGGATGGGCTACAGAGGCAGATGGTATGGGGGATAGGGACGAGAAGATGAAGGAAGGCAGGCAGTATGGAGAAGAGAATGGGGACGGGATGGGGCATAGGGAATCACTCATGGAAACATGGATTAGAGTTGAGAGCTCTGGACAGCATGGACCCAGGTGGAAATGAAAACATGCTCAGGGGGCGGGAGTTTGAGGTCTTGTTTTTACAGGGTTTTTGCCCGAGAACAGACTAATTTTTCTCTGTGCCACCTTGGGGTTAGTTCTCTAACACATACAAATTACCTCAAAGTTGTCACTTGAAGTTACCTTATCTGTCATCTCAAAGTTATCAGTAACATTTATTGTTCTACTGGTTTTATTGAGGATATGTGGATTTTATCTGAGATGTACATACCGTAGGACAGAGAGGCCCTGAGAATGGAGCCTAGATGTCTTCCCCCGATTTAGCACGTTACCAGGATGTTATTTTGGGTTAATATATGATACAATTCACAAATTTCCCTCCATAATCTTACTTCCTGCTAATGTTATTTTACTTCGGCTGCTTATAAACTTCGTTACTGTTCTACCCAGAGGGTGAGAGGGGGTAAACAGGGAGACTAGAACAAGACACAATTCTAACACACTCCCCCATTAGAATGTCAGTTCCTTGGGGGCAGGGACTGACTTTTGTTGTTTTTGTAATTTGCTCAACTCCTCCTCACTTAAATCCAGTCCACAAGCAAGCCAAGACGTCACCCATGGTATCATTCGTTGGTCCTCTTCAGAAACAAAAGACAACAACAATCTATATCCCTAACTCTTAGCATGGTGCCTTGCATGTAATAAGTACCTGTTTAAATGGTCACCCATGGTATCATTCATTGGTCCTCTTCAGAAACAAAAGACAACAACAATCTATATCCCTAGCTCTTAGCATGGTGCCTTGCATGTAATAAGCACCTGTTTAAATGTTTTGCTTTTGGGTTTTTTTTTAAATTTATTCATTCTAAATCCAGTTGACCCAGTCCATCACTTTTACAATTGGCAGGATTTCTGGGTTATAAATCCAAATTTACTTCAATAAGGAGATTATCCTCGAATCTTAAAGATGGTGTAGGACCTTAAGGATAAGCTTATCCAACTTTGTTATTTTACAAATGTAGAAACTGAGGCCCAGGCCACCCACCAAATTAATGACAGATCTGGAAATAGAATATGGGTTTCCTGCCTCCCAGTTTGGAGTCCTTTCCATCACACAGTAGTGACGCAGGAGTCAAGTCTAGAGTTTCCAGCATAGAGGAAAATTAACTTGGGCATAAAGAGACCTGTAAGTGAGCATGCATAATGGATGGATTTCAGGGGAGACAAGAGCACAAATGCTCTTTTGTTGCCTTTTCTTGGTATGCAGAAAACTTCATCAAACAGCACAAGAGATTGCAAAACAGTAGACACATCTTTCTGGTTGGATTCTATCCAAGGAACAAGATTTTCAGTATCTTTTTTTGCTCAAAATTTCACTTATTAGAGTGTTATTTGGAAAGAAAAGAATGATAATTCCAGGGCATCAAAGTTTTATACATTTAATAGAGAAAGGGTCAGTTGGAATTCCTAACTAAGGAACAAATGTTTCAAAATGTTTCCCATTTTCTCCCTTTCTGTATAACACAACCTCTTGAGGGGAAGAAAATGGGTAGCTGGTTGGCATATCCTCCCCCAGGGAGGTCAAAGACAAAGAAAGGTCCAGTATGCACCTACATATTCATAGCCTCCCTGTGAATGTGAGAAGGCATGGAGAAGGGGACATGATGTTTTGCATAAGGAAAATCCAGAAGGCTGGTCTGTCCAGTTCTGGCCTAGAGAGTTCTAACAATATTGATAAACCTAGGAAGGTAGGATGGAGCCAGGTTGCGAAGGGCTTTAGATGAATCACAGGAGTTCATAGTTGATCCTTAGAGGTAACAGGAAACTATTGGAATTTACTGAGAATGGAGTCAGACCTATGGTTTAAGAAACCAGCTTTGGTATCTGGGTAGAGACAGACTTGAATAGAGGGGATGGAGGTGCCAGGCAGCAAGGTGCTGGACAAGTGAAGCAAAGAGGATGGCCAAGTGAAGCAAAGCTGGAGACAGCTTAAATATAGTGGGCCACATAAAGCACTTGGCAATCAGGATGACAAGGGCCCCAGAGAGGGTGTTCTAGAGCTGAAAGGGTTAAGTCCTTCAGGGCAATGTCTCATCTAGGCAAGGAAGCACCAAATGAAAAGATGGCTGAGGTTTAAGTCCAGATTCAAACCTCTGAGACCTCAGTTCTTTCCATACTGCCTCCTCATCACATCAGATCTCTAGAATCACAGACTTTGAGTGTTAGCACAGACCACAGCAGTCATCTACTTACTCAACACCCAAGAGGCATCCAAACTAGGACATCACTGAGGTCATTCATTCTCTGTTTAAAGACCTCCAAGGAAAGGAAACCCACCACCTCTCAAGGCAGCCTGTTCCATTTATGGATATTTTTAATTGTTGGGAAGTTTTTCCTAAAATCAAGTTTATATTTGCCTTTTTGCAACTTCCACCTTTTGCTCCTGGTTCTACCCTCTGGAGCCAAACAGAAATCTGATCCCTCTTTGTCATGACAGCTTTTCAAATATTCAAACACAATTAACATATCTACCCTGAGTCTTCCTTCTGTAGGCTAAATATGTCTCACATCACACCAGTTAATGCATGTGACCAAGTTGTAAGGATTGACAATTTTAAAACTGAAGGGCTGGTCATACACCTGTGGTCCTAGCAGTCTGGGTTTTGTTGGGGTTTTTTTAAATTTTAATCATGTATATACACACATATATATATATATGTGTACCTATATATACACACACACACACACACATATATATATATAAAATCATAGATGTTATTTCTTTTTGAGTGCCTCAGTGATCCATAATTTCATTGATGCAGATACTCTTTCTACCAACACTGGTCTTAGCCCATCCCTATCATGAGTTAATGGGGCAAAAAAAAAAAAAAACAACTCATCACTTTGGTCTCTCCATACTTAGACTGGTCCAACACCAGCAGCCTCTGGCCATCACCAATCAAGTCCTCAAAGCCGTTGCTGCTTGAAAGGAGCTGCTTTCGCTTCCCTGGCCCAGCGATGAAGGGGTCAGCCACTTGTCATGGTGAGGCACTGGGAGAGGCCTTTAGTAGAAGTTCTGTTCATTGACTCTCAAAAAGTAGTTCTGTAAGGAATTAGACAGAGAGCCTGCCTTGGAGTCAGGAATACCTCACTTCAAGCCCGGCCCGGCCTCCAACACATAGTGGCTATGTGATCCTAGAGAAGTCTCTCTCAGGCTCCAGGCAGCTCTCTGAGACAAGTGGGAGACAGAACACGTGTGCATTTTCATTAGTAGAAGGAGTTTCCTCCTAGGAAATTCCCCATAGCAATTAGTCATTAAACATTTATTAAGCACCTACTCGGTGCCAGACTCTGTGCTAAGCACTCTGGATACCAAACAGATAAAAGTCAGTGCCTGCTCTCAAGGAGCTTATGATCTAAAAGAGGAGACAACAGGCAAACAAAAATATACAAAGCAAGTTATGCATAGGATAGATGGAAAAAAGTTGTATACTTATTACTTGTATTATTGACTATTTAAGTATTAGTGTTGGCTTGACATAGCATAAAGATCATGGGTTTGAAAACTGATAAGGCTATTTATTACTTATATGACTTTGGACAAGTTATTTCTCCTTCTGGGCCTCAGTTTCTTCATCTGTAAAATTAGGGGGATGGACTAAAAACTTACTAAAGTCCCTTCTGGCTCCCAGTCCTGTAAGATTGTACAGTCCTTGAGGGAAATAGTGATTTCTCATCTCCTTTGCCATTTTCTTTGTTCTTTTCATATGGGCATTTCATACTTGTTTCCAAATCTAAGTTCAATTCTCAAAAGCAATATCAGAGGATCTAGAACTGGGAGGGCCATTAGGGATCGTCTAATCTAGCCCCCTCATTTTATAGTGGAGGAAACTGAGGTCCAGAGATGGAAAATAGCTTGCCCCAAAGCACACAGCACAAAGCAGAGTGACGATTCAAGCCCTATTTCATTCTCACGTAGGAGTATTCTCTGAACTCGAAAGTTCAGTCCTGTGTAACTCTGCCAACAATCATCAGGAGAGATGATCACAATCGCTCAGAACCAAAATCAGTGCTGAGCCTGGGTCAGCCATCCTGATCTGAACCTAGGAGAGGTGGGGGTCTCGGGATGTGTCCTCATACACTCATTTACCATAGGCTCTCATAAAATAGTTATATACTGCTCGACATAGTGGGAAGAGGTCTGGCGTTAGTGTCAGAGGCCACCTGGGTTTGAATTCTATCTCCAACACATGCCAGCTGTGGGACCACTGGCAAGCCACTTCCCTGTCCTGACCTCAGTTTCTTTATCTGTAAAATGAGGAAAATCAGGCTTGTAATACCCACCTTATAGAGTTGTTGTGAGGATCAAATGAGAGAATATGTATCAAGTGCTTTATAAAGCTTAAAGTGTCATAGAAATAACAGTCATGGTCTTTATCCCTTCATTCTTCTGCATTGTAAGGTAGGGACAATAATAATGTTTGTTTTAGCTATCTGACAAGGCTCTGGTCTAAACCATAAGAGATCAGGAATAGAAACCAAGTACATATTTAGAAGTGCTTTGTAAACACTAGTTGCTACGACTGACTCCTATTTCTTCAAGAGCCTCAGTTTCTCTGCTGTGTAAAATGGAATAATGATACACTGTCTACTTCATTGGGTCGCTGTGAGGAAAGCACGTTGTAAACCTTAAAATAATACAAATGAATATTTGTTCCCTATAATTTTCCAAGCCAAAATATTCCTTCCTAGCCTCCACTGCCCTATAAGTGTTCCCTCTCCCTGGTAGGATGTAAACACCTTAAAGTCAGGAATTGTCTTATGTTTGTATTTGTATCTCCAATACTTAGCACAGTACATGGAACATGCTGAACACTTCATAAACGCTTTTTTATCCATCCATCCCCATCCATTCATTTATTTAACTAGCATGCATTAAGTGTCCATTGTGTATTGGAGAACTACAGTTTGAAATATATTTAAGTATCACAATCAATTGATAAACACATATTTATTGAGTACCTACTAGATGCCTGGAACTTCATTAGGTACTATTTAATAAGCATTAATGTAAGGTTCCTACCCCCTATGGATATCTTGTCGGCTTTATTTTCATAGACAGGGTTGCACTTTTAAAATAAGGTCAAGCTAGGAACCCCAAGCAAATTATTTAACCTTTTTTTCCTTCTGCAAGTTAAGGGTGTGGGGCAAGAGAATTGCTGAGGCATCATAGACCTCTAACTTTCAATAGTCTATGTTCTCAAGGCTCTCCCAGCTCTAATATCCTATATACTGTCTTCCCACATTAACATTTGGTTTGAAACTATATTATATGAAGAAAGGACTCAAAACATTTAACCTGGAGACTTTTTTTTTTTTACTTTTACTGAAAACAAAGTAGATGTCCATCAATTGGAGGAACGGCTAAATTAATTACAGTACATGAATGTAAGGGAATATTACTGTGCAGTAAGAACTAACAAACATGATGAATACAGAGAAGCATGAAGAAACTTCAATGAACTGATGCAAAATGAGGTAAGCATAACCAGGACAACAATATCCATAATGACTACAATAATGTAAACAGAAAGAACAATTCATTAAGAGATGAGTGTTGTAAAATTACAAACAACAAACTTGGCTCAAAGAAGAGATATTAGAATATACCTTCCCCATTCCATTCCCCTTCCTTTGCAGAAGTGGGGTCCATGGGCATGGAATATTGCACACAATATCAGATTTTCTTCCACTTGATTTTTTTTTTCATAAGGGTAAGGGTTGGCTTTGTGGGAGGAGGGAAGCAGAGGGTACAGGCGGAAATCTAGGCTATATAAAAACAAAAGATATCAATAAAAATCCATTTTTTAAAAAACCCATTCTACGATCTATGTCTTAAGGTTCCACATAGCTCTGTTTCTGTTTCTCTCCAGCTAATTAAGGGCTCGGCAAGCACACCTGGAGTGGTACAGTCTGTCTTCTCTATTCACAGGCCATTTCCCCAAAGCCAAGCAAATCAAGTTTAAAGTCCCCTCACCTTTGTATGGACATCAAGATCATCTCTGCAGCTAACGAATTGCTCCTCAGCCATAGGGATATCTCTAAGGCTGACAAAGACAACGCTAGCTTTGTTGTTGGAGTCCTTGGCCAAAGGCAGACAGAGTGGTCTGTCTAATGGATCAAAGCAGCTTGTCCTCTGTGCTTGCTACCCTTCAAGAAGCTGAATCCCTGACCATCAAGCAGAGGTCACAGGCTGCTTATTTGGAAAGATAAATATGGGATTTGGCTTCTTGGGGTTTAATCTGCCTGTGTGGATGAGCTCAGAGATTTGTTCTTTTTCAGGAAGCCAAGAGACAAAGTGTCAAATCCAAGGCCAAAGCAAATTCTCTGAAAATGTTTAAGACAGATACTTCTAATCTCAAATAGGAAACTTTGAAAGAAATATCCAGGGCCAACTTGGCTGGTTACCAAATTGTCAAGTAAGCCAAAATTTGTCTTGGAGAGGACCACCTCTCCTATCAGTACTACCTTCCAATTTATAGCTCCTCTACCTATGTGCCTTTGATAACTCTATCTCCTCAGTTTGCTCATCTGTAAATTACAGTCATTGGACCAGATGATCTCTAATGTCAGCTTTAGGTCTAGTACTTTACAATGGTCCATGACTCAGTTTCTCCTGCTAAGATCCATGGCCTTCTTCTGTTGTTAGGTTCCTTCTGTCGTCCAGGGAAGCGTGGAGATTTGCTTAAAAAATAGGTTGTGGGAAAAACCCTAGGGTTCTAGTGGACAGAAAGCACAGTACAAGTCAATAGTGTTACTCCACAAGCACCAAAAACTAATGCAATTTTAGGCAATGTGAATAAATACTTAGTGGTTAAGATGAGTGAGACAGTGGAGCCAGTGGAGAGGGTAAGATCAACTGTGCAGCATGTTGTTCAGTTCTGGGTTCCACATGTTCAGAGAGAGAGAGAGTGGCAAGGGAGAGAGCAGTCAGAGAAGGGCAACCAAAATGGTTAAGAGATAATGAAACCGTGTCATATGAAGATGAAACCAAAAACATTTAACCTTGGAAACTTTTTTTTTTTTGGTGGAACATGTTTTAAAATGCCTGAATATCAAGCTAAAAGCAAGATTAGACTTGTTCCCTGTAACTCCAGACACAGAACAAACAGTAGAAAGATCAGGGAGGTAGACTTAAGCTAAATAGAAAGAAAAATTTACTAGCAAGCAGAGCTATCCAAAAATGGAATAGGCTACCTAGGGAAACGGTAAGGTCTCTGTCACCAAAGGGTTCAGGCAAAGTATGAGTAACTACTTCTCAAGGATATTGTAGAGGGAACTTCTGATTCAGGTAAGACGTTGGGCTAGATGACTTTTGAAGTTCCTTCCGACTCCCAATATTCCTAGATTCCGTGATGAACTCATTCATGTGAATTAGTTAGCAGGATGCTTTCAGAAAAACATGGAAAGATTTATATGAACTGAGGCAAAGCGAAATGAGCAGAACCAGGAGAACATTTTACACAGTAATAGCCATTTTGTACAAAGAAGAGCTGTGAATGACTCAGCTATTCTCAGCTGGAGAAAGAAGCATCTGAATGCAGATTGAAGGATGCTATTTTTTACTTTTTTTTTTGCAGGGTTTTGGTTTTTTTTGGTCTGTGTTTTCTTTCACAACATGATTAATATGGAAATTTGTTTGCATGACTGGATATGTATAATCTATATCAAATTGCTTGCTATCTCAGGGAGGGAAGACAAGTAACAGAAGAGAGACTTCGGAACTCAAAATTTAAAAAAACATGTTAAAAATTGTTTTTACATGTAGTTAAAAAAATAGTATTTAAAAAAATTTAAAATATATATGCAGAGCACTGTTTTAGGTGCTGTGGAAGTGGCAAAGTTCAGATAACACATGGGCCCTGTCCTGAAGGAATTCCTGGTCTAGTGGTAGATAAGACAGCAATACAGATAACAATAATACACATTTGCAACAAGAGCCTGAAGGGACGATGTTAACTAGAAAACCTGTCCTCTGAATGTCGAAGGGACATAATAAATGTTTGGGGATTGAACTTAATTGCATTACAATGCAATGAAACTATAAAGTGGACTTTGTGGCTACTATCACACTGGAGTGGGAGAAGGTCTTGGAACAGGGAGTCCCAACATAAAACACACCAGCTAGATGACTACTTGTCCAACCTCCTCTTAAAGTCTCTGTAGAAGGGACAGGGGGGTGGGGGTGGGGGAGAGCAGATACTACAAATTGAACCTGTGCTTGTTGGGTGAGGCAGGAGGAGGTGGCCAGTGAAAATTATGGAACATTGAAAAGAAATATCATTTTCTTAATTTCCAGTTCAGTACACATTGTAAAGTAAGATAGAATGGATACTAACCACAGGAAAATCATTCGATTTAACCAATGCATGCTTGCATTTAAAAACTTTACATAAAAAAAAAAATAAAAAAATAAAAAGAAAAAAGAAAAAAAAAGAAAAAAAAAACTTTACAGAAGTTAAAGGCCTAGTCAAAGAAACCTTTGTTTCTTAATTTCTTGGTTTGAAGAAGTTTCTAATGGTATACTGAGACAGTGTGATTCAGTAGAATGAGTAGGTAGAAGTCAGGAGACCTGGGTCCTTAATCTGGCTTTACCACTCACTTGTTCTATGTTGAGTCCCTTAATATCTCTGATGTCTAAATTTTCTTATCTGTAAAAGAAACATAAAGATGCTATCACAATGGTCCACCCACTTCACAGGTTTGTCACAAGAGAGCTTTGGAAAGTATAAAGCACTATACCAATACAAGGACTTATAATTTATATATTTCCCAAAGGAAGAAAATTGTGTACATTATATGCATTAACACAAGTTCTGAAGTTGTTGTTCAGTCATGTCTGACTCTTCATGACCCCAAAAATACTGGAGTTATTTGCCATTTCCTTTTCCAGCTCATTTGACAGACCAGGAAACTGAAGCAAATAGGGTTAAGTGACTTGCCCAAGGTCACATAGCTAGTTAAATGTCTGAGGTCAGATTTAAACATGGGTCTTCCTGACTACAGGCCCAGAGATCTATCTACTGTGCCCCCTAGTTGCCCCTGCTGTATTTATTACATTACTTTTAAGAAATTAATCAAAAGACCAGGGAAGCTAGGTGGTACAGTGAGTAGAGCACCGGCCCTGGAGTCAGGAGGACCTGAGTTCAAATCTGGCCTCAGACACTTGACACACTCACTAGCTGTGTGACCTTGGGCAAGTCACTTAACCCCAATTGCCCTGCCTTCCCCCTCCAAAAAAAGAAAAAGAAAAAAAACCCAACCAAACAAAGGACCTCACCAGCATAGGATCTATACAATGCTTATGTAAGGACTTGAGATTTTGAGTAGCCCTGAAGATCATCGGAGAACACGTATTTGCCCCTAGAAGTCTCTAAGGATTTTAAAAAAGGACCAACTCTGGAGGAATGTTTGGAAAAGAGAGCTTGGTCCCTACGGAAAAGGGAAGGGATTGAGACTCTGAGGAGGCAGAACTGGAAAGGCACCCCACCCTTCCTAGGGTAAGAGTTTAACAGCACCCTACCCAAGGACTTCAGGTGAAACCGAGGCTGGAAGCAATGAAGACCACACATTCCTGCAAGATCAAATCAACCCATCAGCAAGGTGAAACCCAGACTGGAAGCAGTAAAGACCACACATTCCTAGATCTCCCTCAGGGAAGGTGAAGGGTGGATATTAGAGAGCTCCTAAGGGGGAGAGGTGGGGGCAGACATCATTTCCCACTGTCTGCAGGACCTCATTATAAAGCCTGACCTTTTTCTACTTTTTAATGTGTTGGCATTAGATTGTGAGCTCCTTGAAGGCAGGAAATATATTTTTCCTTTCTTTGTATCTTAGCACAGTGCCTGGCACATACTAGGCACTTAATGAATGTGTGACTAATTTACCTGAAAGGTTAACTCAGGAATTGAGATTTCTGAGCTGTAGTTTTAGGAAATCAGATCCACCGCGTTCCTTTGGATCCTCTTTTTTCTAGGGTACCTGAGCTTGAATTACCAGCCCCCCTCCCCCTTCCCCCCCCCCCCACCCAGGGTGCTACATATTGGATGAGAAACTGTTACCACCAAGGGTGTGTTTTGGGTAGAATTGGAGGAGGGCATTGGATCAAATGCCTTGAAATGTAAACGAAGGTCTTAGAGTATTTTTAGGTTTAATGGAAATCGTTATGGAGTGGTGGTTACCTTTACCAGTAAAATATGGTTCTGAATCTCTGAATGAGGCCTTCTTTGTCTCTGCCCTAGACTATTGCGATATTGTACCTGGTTAGCCTCTTCACCTAGTCCATTCTGTGTGCTATTGCCAAATTGGATATCCAAGGGTACAGCTCCGATCACTTTATACTCCTGCTGAAAACCTTCAGTTGTCCTCCAATCTAAATTGCTTTACCTGGCTCTTCATAATTTGAAGCCACTCCTCCTCTACAGCCTTTTCCCCACCATATCTCTTTTAGCCAAAGGAGTCTATTGAAGGTCTCATGCTTCAGCTTTCCCATCTCTAGACTTTTGCTCATACTATTCTATCCATTTAGAATTCTCTCAATCTCCAGTTACAAGTCTCCAATTCTTCTCCTTCAAAGATGATCTTAAATGCCAAGACCACCCACCCCCAACAAATGCTTAGCAAGTAATTATTAACTGAATGGGTTTATTAGGAAATCTTTGCCCTCACTCCACCTTCTTCGGAAATAGAACCTTTTAGGCTAATATTCTAGTATGGAGTGACCAGTGAGGAGAGGTACATCAGATTAATCTAGTACTTAGTTGAGAAGCAGCTGGGTGGAGCAGCGGATAGAAAGAAACAAAAGAGAGGACAGATTGAGAATGCAAGTATGTAAAAGTAAAGGACAATCTGGAAGAAGAAAGGCAAAAGGCAATAACATTAAAAGAAAGCATGATATTTATACAAGCAAAACATAATGATTTTGAAGATAGGGTGCATAGAGACAACTTAAAGATCATAGGTCTCTCAAAAGAACAAAAGTTAAAAATGTGAACCTCATAATGCAAAAAAAAAAAAACACAAAAAAATCTGCCCATAACTTCTGAACACAGAAAATAGGGTGCCAATGAAAAAAAAATCTAAAGACTGCCTCTAGGTAAAAACAAAAACAAACAAACAAAAACATAGATGGCAACCAACAAACACAAACCATTCATGTGACAAACAACAACTTCTTCAAGTGACCAGGAGAAAATAATTCAATATAAAAGAAAGTCCAATAACATGAGAAAATTTTGAACCCACCAGAAACCTCAGGAGTGGAAAAATGTATTCTTAAGAGCAAAGGAGCTGAAGCTTCAATCCAAGGTAATCTACCCTGCAAAACTGACTATCATCCTATCAGACAAAGCAAAAACAAAATTTGTAACAGAAAAGAAATAAAGAAGACTACATAATACCTGAAGGAAACATAGACAACAAACTGCTATCAATACTAAACTTAAATGCTCCAAATGCCTTAGCATCTAAAACATTAACTGAGCTGTAAGAATATATAGACAGTAACACATAGTGGCCAGAGACGTCAATGTTCTTCTTTGGTTTTGAAAAAATATAACAGAAAGATAAACAAAAGGGAAAATATAGAATTGAACAAATTGCTGGAGAAGCTAGAGCATTTTCTAAATTGAACTGCTAAAGGGTATATGTGTTTCTCAGCACTGTTCAGAACTTTTACAAAAATTGACTGTTCATTAAGGCACAAAGAATATTGCAAAAAATATATATAAAAAGATAGAACTAGTAAACATGCCCCCTAAAGAATATATAGATATAGATAGATACAAAAGAAAATTAAAACTATAATCAGTTCAGGTAACACAAACAAAAGATATAGACCCAAATGGAGATTTAACAATAAAATTATAAAGAGAATGTCAAATAACAAATCATAGAAACAACAATTATATGAAAAAATACTGGAATTTCTGGAATGCATCTAAACCAATCTTCAAGGAAAAAACTATATCCCTAAAAACATTAATTAGCAAAATATAAAAGGATTAAGAAACTGAACGTGCATTTAAAAAAATTTGAAAGTCAACAAGTAAACAAACCTAAAACAAGCACAAAAGAGATATTAAAGATTAAAGGAAAAATAAACAAACTGGAAACCAGAAAAAAAAAAACTTATAGAAATGATAAAACTAAAAGCTAGTTCTTTGCAAAGATTAATAACTAATAAAATTGACAAACCTTTAGCCAATGTGATTAAAATGCAGAGGGTAAAAACTCAAACAAACAATATAGCAAATGAACAAGGTGAAACCACAACAAAACCAGAAGAAATAAAAAGAATTATCAGAAACTACTATGTGCAGTTATATGCTACCAAAAACTGAAAGTATAAAACAAATAAAAGGAATACTTTCAAAAATGTAAAATAACTAAACTAAAAAAAGACCAGATATATCAAATCTTCAAAAATGTAAAATAACTAAACTAAAGAAAGACCAGATATATCAAATCTCAAAAAAAAGAAGTAGAATTAACTATTAAAAAGCTACCAAAGCAAAAAAAAAAAATTCTAGTCCTGATGGATTCACTAGAACATTTCATCAAACTTTAAAAAGAACAATTAGTAACCACACTGCACAAATTATTCTCAAAAAATGAGAAAGCACCCTGTCAGACTCCATTTATAAGACAAATATAGTCCTGATGCCTAAATCAGGAAAGGATAAAGCATAAAAAAAAATAACTGTATACTAATATGAACTGAAAGGTCAACTACAAAAAAATAAAAAGCAAATGTTGCAATATTACAAAAAACAATCATGATTCAAAAGAAGAGATATGAGAAGACTTGTCCTCCACCACACTCCCTGCAGAGGTGAGAAGTGTATAAGTATTGTACATCACACATATTTTTAGCTTTTTCAATGTATTGATTAGTTTTGCTGATTTTCTTTCTTCTCTTTCTTTTTTGTCTTTAAAAATATCATTTATTATATTGGAATGACTCTGGGGCGGGAGGTGGAAACAAATAAAGGGAAACTATAGTGAAATTTTTAAAAAGACAATCATAAAAACTTTTTTAATTTTAAAGGAAGTCTGTTTTTTAGTTTGTTACTGAAATCTATTCTTTACAGCATTTAATGATTTACTGCAACTATCTGCGAGTCCTTGGATCATAGTAAATAGTGTTCAAGAAGGGAGAATGACAGAAAAAAGAAAGGGGAGAATAGAGAAAATGGCTAGGAACCCAAAGTAGTCTGCCATTTTATTTTAATAACAGCAATCACCACCACCTTTATGTACATATCAAAGGCCATCATGTTTTGTGATGATTTCTGATACAGAGAACAGTGTGTACCTTAGAGCTCAAGGATAATCTTTTTCTTTTTCTTTTTTTTTTCCATTGAAGAGTAGAATTCTCCAGGAGAAAGAAGGGCTAAAGTAGCCTGCCCCTGAACTGTGACCCCTTAGTTAAGAATAAAACTGAAGTAGTATGATTGACAGTGTGACTGTATCATTGCAGACAGGGGCTTTGGTCCGTAGGACTGGCGTAATGTTTTTGTGTTTATTTTGTTCTCTCTGAAGCTGGAAAGAGCATTGGCTTTGAACCTAGGGACCAGTATTCAAATCCGACCTTAATTATTCTCCTTACCTAGCTCTGTGGCCTTGGCGAGTTAACTTTTATAGGCCCCGGTTTCCTCATCTTTAAAATGAAAATGTGAGTGACCATTATGGAGATGTTTTGCATTGACTGCACATGTATAACCTATGTTGAATTGCTTGCCTTCTCAGTGGGGGTGGGGTGGGGAGGGAGGAAGGGAGAAAATTTGGAACTGAAAGCATGAAAAATGAATATTAAAAATTGTTTTTACATGTAACTGGGGAAAATAAAATTCTAAATAAAAGTTGAAAAATGAGAATATTGGACTAGACAGTGGTAAAAACTGATATTCTTATAATGTTTTACAATTCTCAAAGCATTTTTACATCCTTTTGCTTATTTATTTATATAGAGGCAGGAGGTGGTGCAGTGGAAAGAGTGCTGAGCCTGGAGTCAGGAAGACCTGAATTCAAATATAGCCTCAAAAATGTACTAATTGTGTGACCCTGGACAAGTCACTTAACCTTTATCTGCCTCAGTTTCCTCAACTGTAAATGGGGATAACAATAGTACCTACCTTCCAGGATCGTTGTAAGGATCAAACGAGATAATATTTGTAAAGCACCTCACATACAGTAGATGCTACATAAATGCTAGCTATTATTATTATATCCTCATAACCACCCTGTGGGGTAGGTAATACAGGTATTCTTATCCTCAATTTGCAGATTAGGGAACTAACACTCATAGAGTTTAAGTGACTTGCTCCCGGTCACATAGCTAGCTTAGAAGTTCAGCTCAGGTGCCACCGACTCTGTGAATACTGTCCTGATCTCCCTAGCTGTTAGAGTCAAGAGTAAGATTTCAACCCTAGGTCTTTGAAGTTCCACATTCAATATGTTTTCTATTATCTTAACATGATCTTTCTAATGTCTTTTTCTAAGATGAGCTTTACTAGGTCCTGTAACTTTTCAATTCTGTGATCTGTGTTCTTCTTCCTGTAGCTCTGAGACCCAGGGCTGTTTTATGTGAGCCTTTCCCTTCCCCACAGCTTGGGGGGGGGGGGGGGGTCTTACATCTTTATGTCATCTTTCAATTCAGTTATACAGTTGGTATTCATTCAGTTCCTGTAGCATCTAGGTGGTCCCTTCCCACCTCTTTCTGGTTCTCTTTTGGGTTAAGCCTGTCTAAGCTGGTAACAGAACAAACTCAGCTGAAACAATGTCTGTTCTACTCTAATTAAATTAAATTCAAACATTTTCAAAGCACCTACTATCTTCAAAGCCACATTCTCAGTGCAGGAGTTACAAGGATAGGCACAGAAAGAATACTGTACTGGAGAGATGGCCTATTTAAGGCCATAAAGTGGGAATGTGACACAGTGAATAGGGTGTCGAATTTGGAATCACTGAAGACCTGAGTTTAAATCTACCCCCATTACTCCCATCTTATGAGCTGTGTGACCATAACTATATCATTTAACCTCTCTGTGCTTTAATTTTCTTATCTGTAAAATGGGAACAATAACCATGACTATCTTGCAGGTTTATTGTGGGGATCAAATGAGATAATAAGTATGTATGTATGGTAAATAAGGCAGGGGGAGACACTGTTCAAGAGCTGTATAAATGCCACCTACTATTATTATTAAAAAGTTTTTCCTGGTTTTTTTTTTTTTTTGGATAACTGCTAGTTAAACCCCTTCTCTTAGTGGACCTGCTCTTCCATCTTTAAATGGGCAGGGCTCGTTGAGTGTTGTAAGCTGTCTTGATGATTGGTAAAGCTCTGAGTACTTCAGATAAAGAGTCTTGGAAATACTCTATGCAGAGGGACCTCTGATACTAATCTGGCCTAAGGTCCAAGAAGATTTGAATAAAGTGGGGATGCTAAATCTAGGCCACAGGGATGGAATCTGTTAAGATATCTAAGAAGGCAGATGAAGAATATGTAATCAAGGGGAAGTTAAGGACCTTTCCCTAACCTTTTGAGGTCAAAACCCTGGAAGTCAATTACCACTCTCTCCAATTATGTCTGATTACATCTGATAGATGTATTACTAATTTGAAAAATATATACACATATATGTGTGTGTGTGTGTGTATATATATATATATATTATATATATGGGGAGAGAGAGAGAGAGAGAGAGAGAGAGAGAGAGAGAGAGAGGAAGAGAGAGAGAGAGAGAGAGGATATATTAATAATGGGTAGTCACGAAAAAGTTAGAGATTTTTCTCTACCCTTTGGAAGTCAGTCTTCTTTTAGGTAAATACCACAGTGTGCCAATTATCTCTTGTGGACTTTTATTAGGTCCTGACTACTGAACTGAAAGGGCCCTGGAAGTCTGACCCACCATCCTGTGTGTCTCCTGTGCTTGGAATTAACAAATCTAATCTTGGTTTAGAGGAGCTTGTGCATCATTGCTGGGCATAACAGAGCAGAATAAAGATAATCATCTAAACTGAAAGGAAGGAATTTGGCTCTTGAATAGTTGTTCAGGAGGGAGGGTAGGAGGAGACCTTGTTCTGGGAGATTGGGCAAGAAACAATGAGGACAACCTGCCCCGGAGATAAAGCTCCCATTCTGAAGGGCTGGACAGGACTGATTGTAATGTCCAAGTTTCAAGAGGTACATGAAGTGCTTTGGAAATGGCTGGGGGAGGGATCAGGGAGAAGAAGGTGAGGAAGGTGAGGACTTGCAGTTCTCGGTAGTTAGACTTGAACAAACCTCAAGGCTCCTGTCTATCCAAAGCCAGTTTTTTCTCTTGTCTTTGAAAAACAAAATCCTCTCTTGTTTGTGGGGAACAGGTCCCTATGTTAGTACTTCTATTTCCAAAAATGAGGTAAGGGACATCCAGGACCCTAAGTAACTAAATACTAAGTTGCCACCCAGGGACATTGGTCATAAGTAGTCTGGGAAAGGACAAGTTTTCAAGGTGACATGACTGGGCTATAGTTTTGCATTCCTTCTCTCTGTGAAAAGGAGACAATAATAATTGACAGGTCCATCCCAAGTCCTACTCTTTTTTTTTTTTTTAAGGCAATCAGGGTTAAGTGATTTGCCCAGGGTCACACAGCTAGTAAGTGTCAAGTATCTAAGGTCAAATTTGAACTCAGATCCTCCTGATTCCAGGGCTGGTGCTCTATCTACTGTGCCACCCAGCTGCCCCTCCAAGTTTTATTCTTGCAATATCCAATCACATAAATAGGCTTTAGAATTAGAAGGGATCTTAGAGATTATTTCCTCTAACTCTTTATTTTACTGATGAGGGAACTAAGCCTCAGAGAGCTTATGTCTTTTTAGGGTCTCAACAGGCTTTTTCCTCTCCAATAAGTCTTCCACACTGATCAAACTATAGTCCTGAAGCACAGGTCTCAAAAACTGTAACTGACTCCCTATTGCCTCTAGGATAAAAATACAAACTAACCAGCTTGACATTGAAAGCCCTGGCTGCTATCTGCCCTTCCAGATGTATTCAATGCTACTCCCCTTCACATACTCTATATTCCAAGCAAACTAACCTTCTGTCTCTATATGCTCTCTCCCAGCATCCTTCTCTTTCAATCCTTAGCTTCCTTTAGGGCTCAAGTGAGGGCTACAATCCCTATGACTACATCCTCCCTCCTATCTACTTAAATGTTAGCATGTTACATGTTACAGTAAGCTTCTGGAAGAATGCTTGGTCCAGTTTTTGTTTTTCGCTTTTGTGTCCATTGGGTCTAGGACAGTGCTGTGTAGGCATTTAATAAATTGTTATCATGTTGAATTGCGTTGAGCCTCTGGCATTTGATTTTGATTTTAAAGGATGGTTAAACACAAATGAAAGCTGAGTCTCCCTAATTGGATTATGGCACTCTTTTTAAAGAAGTGAAGTTTAATCTCTTTATAGCACACAGAATTTTGGATAGTCCTAAGGAATCCTTGTCTAAAAAGTGGTTCTTGATGCATAGTTGATACATACAAATATTTTGGTATATGTACCACATGCATATATGTACATATATGCGTATATACATATACGGGCATGTGTATGTTACATATATGCTATAGATAATATGTGATATACATTCTATATATACACAAATAGTAAAGGACTTGTTTACAGATTGCTTTCTTAGATAGTTTATTCCTCCCTCAAACTCATTTATTCATTTGCTCATCATGGACCATTGCCATCATTTAAAAAAATTAATTTTTAATTGACAAAAATTGATTTTTTTCTCCCTTTTACTCATCCACTAATTAGAGAAAGAAAGGAAGGAAGGAAGAAAAAAAGGGAGGGAGGGAGGAAAGAAGGGAGGAAGGAAAGGAGGAAGGAAGAAAGGAAGAAAGGAAGGAAGGAAGGAAGGAAGGCTTTGTAACAAATATGTATAGCCAAGGAAAACAAATTCCTGTATTGGCCACATCATTCTGAAGCCTAAGTCCATCACCTCTGTATTAGGAAGTGTGTATTATACTTTATCAGTGGTCCTCTAGAATCATGGGTGGTCATTGTTCTGATCAGTATTCATTAGTGTTTCAAAGTTGTTTGTTTTTACAGTGCTGTTGCTGCATAAATTGTTCTGATTCTGCTCACATCACTCTGCATCAGCTCATAAAAATCTTTTCAGATTTCATTGAAACTGTCCCTTTCATGATTTCTTACGGCACAATATTATTCCTTGATGTCCATATACCATAATTTAGCCACCTCCTAATTAATGGGTTTCTCCTTAGTTTCCAGTTCTTTGAAACCACAAAAAAAAAGAGTTGCTATCAATATTTTCATACATATGGGTCCTTTTCCTCTTACTTTAATTTCCTCGAGTTGTAGGGCTGGTAGTGGTATTGCTGGAACAAAGAGTATGCACAGTATTTAATAACCTTTCGAATATAGTTCCAAATTAGTTTCCACTATGGCTAGACCAATTCACAGCTCCATCAACAATGCATTAATAGACTACAGTCATTCACAGTCATCTAAATTTGCAAATGAGGAGTCATCCTCAACTCTCAACTTCCCCTCACTCTCCATAACCAACCAGTTGCCAAGTCTTGTCCAGGTTACCTCTTCAACATCTCTTGAATCTGTCTCCTTCTTTCTATACCACAGTTACCTTAGTTCAGGCATTTATTGTCTTTCACCTAGTCTTTTTGTCCCAATCTTTGCCCTCTCCAGTCATCTTCTATGAGGCTACCAAATTGATATTCCTAAAGTGATAATTCATCCTCTCCATAGATGCCAAAGTTATATTTCTTGGCTTAAGAATATTCAGTGGTTCCTTATTTCCACTAAATTCCTTAGCTTGATAATCAAAGCTCTTTGCAGCCCAACTTCAATCTCTTTTCATGGTAATTACACATTACTCTTGCTCATATATGCTATGCTCTAGCCAAACTGGTGTATTTGATGTTCCTATGGATAATATTCCATTTTGTGAAATAGCCACTTTCTGCCCCTGAGAATCTCTGGCTCCCATGTGTCTTCCTTCAAGAGGTCTTTCCTGATTTCTTCAATAGTTGCTGCCCACACACAATGACTTATTTTAAATATAGCTTGTATTTACTTATCTATGAATTTGCTGGATCCCCCTTAGTAGAATGGAATCTCTTTGAAATCGGGTCTGTCCCACTTTTGTATTTGTATTTTCAGCACCACACACAGTGCCTCCCACATAGTAGGCCCTTTTAAGTGATTGTGACTGATTGGCAGAACCTTTTGTAATAATCATCTCACATTTCTATAAAACCTTAATCTTTACAAATTATTTTTCTTTATAACAACTCCGTGAGGCTGGTAGTACTGAGTTGTTTCATTATTACTATAATGAAGAAACTAAGGCTCATAAAGGTTAAGTGATTTATTTAGGATCACACAGTCAGAAAAGATCAAAGCCAAGACTTGAACTCAGATATTCCATCTCCAAGGCCACTGACTCTGATAAACACAGAATATTCAAACTTCTACCAGCATCTGTCTGAATTAACAAATTCTGAATTAGTGTGGCTTAAATTCACACACAGTTTTGCCATGTTATTATATCTCCCCTGAATGGATGCAAATTTGATTGTGGTATTGCTAATTGGTGCCAAGTTATAGATCAAATAAAAGTTTCTTGCTCTCATATTGCCTTTGCAGTTGCTTTCTGCTACTCATTGAAGAACTCCTTAATAATTTCTTTTTTTGTACTTATTAAGTATTTAGCTGTTATATTTTTTAACAATCATTTCAAAAATCTTGAGTTACAAATTCTCTTCGTCCCTTCAGTCTCTCCCCAACTCATTGAGAAGGCAAGTAATATGCTACCCATTACACATATGAAGTCATGCAAAACATATTTCCATATTAGGTATGATGCAAAAAAAAGCAAGAAAAATAAAGTGAAAAAGTGCTTCAGTCTATACTCAGAGGTTTGTCAGTACTCTCTCTGAATGTAGATAGCACTTTTCGTCATGAGTCTTTTGGAACTGTCATGTATCATTGCATTGATCAGAATAGCTAAGCCTTTCACAGTTGATTATTGTTACCATATTGCTGTTACTGTGTACAATGTTCTCCTAGTTCTGTTCATTTCACTTTGCATCAATTCATATAAGTCTTCCCAGGTTTTTCTGAAACCATCCTGCTTGTCATTTCTTATAGCACCATAGGATTCCATTACAATCATATACTACAACTTGTTCAGCCATTCCCCAATTGATGGGCATCTCCTCAGTTTCAAATTCTTTGCCACCACAAAAAGAACTGCTATAAATATTTTTGTATACATTAGTCCTTCTCCTTTTTCCTTGATCTTTTTGAGATATAGATCTAATGGTAGCATTGGTTGGGCAAAAGGGTATGCACAGTTTTATAGCCCTCTGGACATAGTTTCAAATTGCTCTCCAGAATAATTGGACCAGTTCCCAACTCCACTAACAGTGTATGTAGCCCTATTTTTCTACACCACCCTCCAGCATTTGTCATTTTCCGTTTTTTGTCACATTAGCCAAATCATTAATAATTTTAAGGCAGGACTCTTAGGGAACAGGACAACTATACCTCCATAACATCTTAGCTACTTAAGTTCACTTCTGTTAGCCTCACCATATCCTTCTCCTAAATGGAGGCTTTGTGAGTTTTTGCCAAGAAAATATTCAAAATCACTTGATACCTCTTGCCTGCTCCCTCTGACAGAGCCCAGGGAGAGGCTCCATTTCTGTTTCTTATGATTTTTTCGACTAGTTTCCTCATATAGTTTTAGAGATAGGAAGAGTGCTTTAGGCCTTAACAGAAATTATTTTTGATGGGGATATCTGAAATGACAGACATGTCTTAAAAATTCTCTACTAACGTCTTCTTCTTATGCCTTATCATGAGATGAAAGTGACCTTAGGACCTCAAATTAGCCCTTGTGAACAGGGGCCCAAGCTTTGGCAGATGCTTCTCATTGGCTTGCAAACCTTCTTAATGCTTTCTCTTGTCTTCCCTGCCTTTCATCAAAGTCCAACATCAAAGGTCAACTCAGGCAACCCTTCCTCCTCCAGGAGGCCTTTCTTAATCTTCTATTCTGTTCCCCACCTCAACTTGTTACTATTCTTTTGCTCTCTCTTGAAGTTCTCTTTGGGATACAACCCTAGAAGTGGTATCGCTGGGTCAAAGGGTATGAACATTTTTATAGCCCTTTGGGCATAGTTGAACAAATAACTTTACTTCTGAATTCCGATTTCTACAAAGTTGGTATAACAATGCCTATACTTAGAAAGTAAAGAGCTTTTGAAATTCAATCTAGTATCGTTCTGACTTCAAGTCCTTAACACTTAGAAAGTATTTGCTTGTATTCTGTGGGCTCATGCTCATATGGTACATTTATAACTATGTTCACAGACATATTCCACCTCATACATCAGAAAGTACTTTGTAAGGGAACTCTCCAATATGAATATTAAGTAATGTTATATCTTATGGACACCTCTTTTGGATCTTCTCCCTTTATAGATTCTAATCTTCTAGAGGGCTGGACTGAATCTCATCTAGACTTTTTCTCTTCCCCAGGGTAGCACTAAGCTCTAGCAAAAATAGGTGCTTAATAAATGTTTGTTCTATTTGTATTTATAGTCAGAAGATATGACTCAAAGCTGAAATTCACATGTAGGAATGAAAGATCAAGATTCCCCTGGATAACATATCAAAAAGCAAGGAAGAGGTTCTGTCAGTACCAGATTTCAGACTAAAAAAAATTTTTAATTATTAAAAATTATTTTAAAAATATTTAAAAATAATTTAAAACTTTTGAAAAGTATTAAAAATTATTTTATTTTTTAAAGAGAGGTCAATCAGTAGAATAGATAAGGTACCCAATATACAGAAATAGTCTTTGACAAACTCAAAGACTTGAGTTCTGGGGCAGGGGTGACCTGAGGCTGCAGGTTTTCCACCCCTGTACCGGGGGAAGGATTCACTATTTGATAAAAACTGCCAGCAGTCTCTTAGAAATCAGGCTCACACGTGCCATCTCTTCGGTTCCCACTCAGCTCCAGGATATATTCCTTGGACTTCTTTAACATGACCCTAAGAATCTCATTAACCTGTAAGATCGAACCAGCCTTGGTATTTAGACCTTTCTCTGTTCCCTCAGAATCCTTTGCTCTCAGATTGGAGGGCAGAGAGAAAAAGCTCTTCCCATAGCTTCCCTTTAAGGAGGGGGCCTGAGCCAGCTCTTTCTTCATTTCCCACTCTGGGCAAGCTGCACTCTGTTAAACTTCCTCATGATGCCCCTGCAATAGGTACCTCCCTCTCCCCCTTTTCAGCTTCCTTTTATGTGTCTTCCCTCATTAGACTGTTAGCTCTTTTTCATATTTGTATCCCAGGACTTAGTACACTACCTGGCACCTCATAATCACCTGCTTAATAAATATTTATTGACTGACCTCACACCATATGCCAAGTTAAGCTCCAAAGGATACATGATCTAGATATAAAACATCACATCATAAACAAATCAGAGAAACAAAAAAGCAATTACCTTTGGTATCTACCAAGAGCAGAAGAGTCTATGACTAGGCAAGTGACAGGATCACACAGGATAAAATGGACAGTTTTGATTATATAAAATTAAAAACTTTTTGCACAAACAAATCTAATGTGGTAAAAATTAGTAAGGGAAAGAGGTGTCTGGGAAATAATCTTTGCAACAAATTTCTTTGATAAAGGACTTATTTCCAAGGTATATAAGGAACTGATTCAAATTTATAAGTTCAAGAGTCATTCCCCAATAGGTAGACAAATGGTCAAAAGATAAGAACAGGCAATTAAAAAAAAAAGAATCCAAGCTATTGACAATGATGAAAAATGCTCTAAATCATTAATTGTTGTTGTTTTGATGTTTTTCAGTTGTGTCTGACTCTCTGTGAGTTTTTGAGGGCTTTTCTTGGCAAGCATCCTGGAGTCGTTTGCAATTTCCTTCTCCAGCTCATTTTACAGATGAGGAAATGGTGGCAAACAGGGTTAAGTGACTTGCCCAGGGTCACACAGCTAGTAAGTCTCTAAGGCAGCATTTGAACTCAGTTGCTGCTCACTAATAATTAGAGAAATGCAAATTAAAGCATCTTTGAGGTTACGCTTTACACCTATCAGACCGGCAAAGATGATAAAAGAAGAAAATAATAAAAGTTGGCAGGGCTGTGCGAAAACGGGTATAATAGCATACTTTTGGTGGAGCTGGAATTGGTATAGCCATTCTAGAAAGCAATTTGGAACTATGCTCAGACAGTTACCAAATAGTACATGCCCGTTGACCCAGCTACATCCCTTAGTAGGCTTATATCCCAAAGAAATCAAAGAAAAAGGAAAAGTGTTTATATGTAAAAAATGTGTTTGACAGCTTGTGTGTGCAGTTGGAGATTAAGGGAGTGTTATCCTATTGGGAAATGGATAAACAAATTATGATATGTGAATCTAATGGAATATTATTGTACCATAAGAAATGATGAAGTGGACAACTTCAGTAATCTTTGCCAAGAAAACCTGAAATGGTCACAAAGAGTCAGACACAACTGAACAAACAACAACATAGAGAAAAACTACTTTGGAAGACTTCACAATTCTGTTCAGTGCAATGACAAACCATGAGTCCAAAAGAATGAAACATGCCACTCACTTTCTGACAGAGAGGTGATGAACTTAAAATGCATAAAAGACCTACATTTGGGGGCATGGCTAATGTAGGAATTTGTTTTGCAAGACTATATTGCTATATATTGGGAATTTTTTTTATTTGCTCAGTGAGGATAGTGGGAGAGATGGAATAGTTTTCCACCAAGTTTCTATGGTGCCAAGTTCCACAGTCTGATAGGAGTGTCTTCTCTTTCCCCTCTTCTTCCTTCTTCCTCAGGAAAAGTGCTTTATGAAACAGAAATCCAGGACAGTTTGGCATAGACCAGAGGAGGGGAACCTGCTGCCTCAAGGCCACATGTTGCCCTCTAGGTCCTTGGGTGCAGCCTTTTGACTGAGTCCAAGTTTTACAGAACAAATCCTTTTTTTAAGGGGATTTGTTCTGTGAGGTTTGGATTCAGTCAAAGGGCCCCATTTGAGGACCTAGACAGCCATATGTGGCCTTGAGGCAGCAGGTTCCCCACCCATGGCATAGACTAATGGGCAAGTATCCAATCAACCTGAGGAAGTTCCAGCCATCAAAGAACATTTTCCAGGAGATTAAGGACCCCAGACATGGAGAAGCCTATAGTTGTTTGGTGACAAGGTAAATGGAAGTTATATGAACAGGATGCCTTAGGGTCCGTTGCTTTTTCTTCCCTTCAAGCCTTTAAAATATACTTCCCTGCCAAGGAGAAACTGTAGATGTCTGTTAGTCTATTTTTTTCTGTCTGGGTCTGTATGTCTCTTTTCCATGGTTTGGTTATGTAGGCCTAGGGGGAATCATAGGATTATTAAGGTATATACGGAGGGGATTTGGTGTAATGGAAAATTCAGGTTTTTGAGTCAGAAATGATGAATTCAGACCCGGTTCTGACATTTGCCAACCATGTGACCATAGACAACTCTCTTCACCTTTCTGATACCCAGTTTCTTCATCTGTCAAAAGGGGATAATAAAATCCATTTTATAGGGCAATATGAGCAGCAGGCTTTTAAAAAAAATGCTTACGGAAATGTGATTTATCGTTGTAGTATCATTTATCTGATGATCTCAGAGCAATTTAAAGACTTTAATTGGGTGTTCCACACAGCTTCCCTTTTTTCTTCACTGCTCCCACATGCTCTTACTCCCCAGGCATGGTGGTGGTGTCATTATTCCTCATTTTACACTTGGGAGATCTAAGTCCCTGGGAAGGAAAGAAACATTATTGAGGTCAGGTGGGAGGAAAGAACACCAAGAACCCAAGACAGTCTGTTTCCCCACCCACCACTGATGTCCCCACCCTGTCCATAGGCCCCTGGAAACCTGATGGTAAGATTGGCCAAGAGAAAGCATAATAAAGGCTCCATCTTTATCTCCATCCCAATCTGTCGGGCTCCATATTGAAACCTAGATCAAAGCCCCTCAGTGAGCATAGGCCATACAATTAGTTGTTATCCTTCATCGAGGATTCTAGCTGAGTGTATGAGGATGTAGAAGAAGTGCAGGCCAATTTCATCTTGAAACCATGGAATGGGGAAAAAGTATACTTTTCCAATTTGGTCAAGAGTAGGCTGAATTCATCTGGGTGCTCCCCTCTGTTTCTCTTCTCAGCTCAGGGTCACCAGGCCTTGTCAAGAAGCCTTTTCCCCTCACCCTACTGGAGAGTTTCTTTTTGGGGCTGGCATGCTCCCTGGGAAATGATTTTCAAGGTTGTTAATACCTCCCCCAAACCAAAACTAGAATGGTCAAGGGAAATCTGTTTTCATTTGATTTGCTCTCAGTTCACTTCATTTCAGCCAACAGTTATGAAGCATTTGTTATGTTCAGAGATCTGAGCTAATTAGTAGGAAGAATTGGTGGGGGAGGGGCAGGGTACAGTTTGGAAGGGAGGAGATTAGAAAGTTTATGTAAAATGGAGACCTTGACTTCACAAATTATGGGGATAATGCAGACACACAAATAAATTAGAATGACCAATTTTATCCCCAGAGAACAGAAGAGGAAATGAATCTCCTTCCTTTAATTGGAGAGATAGGAGACTATGAGTATGGATTGTTGAATACACACATACAACCCTGGTGTTTTGCTTAACTGATTTATTATTTATTTGAAAGGGAAGGCTCAATGAAGGGAAAAGAACATATTTGGAAATGACTATGATGTGAAAAGGCAGCAGTACAATAATCCAAGACAATTCCAAAAGACTCTCGTTGGAATTTGCTATCCATATCCAGAGAAAGAACTATGGAGTCCGAAAGCAGATTGAAACATATTGTTTGCTGTCTCTCTGTCTCTCTGTCTCTCTTGCTTTCACTTTCTCATGGTTTTTCCCTTTTATTCTGATTCTTCTTTCACAACACGACTAATGTAGAAATATGTTTAATACGATTGTACATGTAGAGCCTGTATCAGATTGCATGCTGCCTTGGAAAGAGGGGAGGGGAGGGAGGGGAAAAAATTTGGAACTCAATATCTTATAAAAGCAAATGTTGAAAACTAAAAATAAATAGTAAAAAAAAATTGAAAACACTAGAGACAAAAAAAGTTGTTTGTTTTTTTTTTTTAAAGAACATACACAAATATAGAATGAGTCAATACATGAATAAGGGACAGGAAAGCAGAGCTATATGAGGTTGGGGAGGGGAGCTCATCACAAAAGAATTCAAATCCTTCTCCCTCCCCCCATAAAAACCCCAAATCCCTCCTCTCCCTCCAGGAAACTCTCCTGGATTATTATTTACCCTTACTGATCTCCCTCAGCACTCCTCCTGACCTTCAAAACTGTCCTGTGTCCATTTTCATTAACCAGTCTTATTATTATAATCATCTCCATTTACAGAGAGGAAAATGAGACCCAGAGAGAAGATGTAACCAGCCCAAGGTTACCCAGCTATTGTTAGGACCAGGTCTATAACCTTGGTCTTGTGACTTGGGAGACATATCATGGAAAGATTTTGGGACTCAGTATCAGGAGATTTGGGTTGCACTCCCAGTTTAGCCACTGGCTAGCTCTGTGACTTTGAACAAAGTACTCTACTCCTCAGAATTTCACTTTCTGTAAAAATGGAGCTAATAATACCTGTATCACTTAATTCTCAGAGTTGTTGTTAAGAAAGCATAGTGATTTTGAAATGTGACCTGTTAGTCTGACTTCAAGTCCCTAACATTTACTAGGAATTTCCTTGTTATGATTTTCTGTGGATACAAGTATGTGTGTGTGTATACGTACGTGTATGTGTATATATGTATATATATGTGTGTGTGTATATATTATATATGTATTTATAACTACTCTCAGAGACAGAAATATACCACTTCAGACTTCAGAAAGTACCTTTTTTTTTAACTCTCCAGTATGCTTATCAGATAATGAGATAATGTTGCATATTATGGGTATTTGTGTTGGGTCGTATCCTCTTACTAGAATCTAAAATTGTAGAAGGCTGAGACTTATCTAAATTCTGGATCTCCTATACTGTCAAGCACTGAGGTCTATAAGTAGGTGCTTAATAAATCTTTGTTCTTGAATTTGTTCTGTTCCCACCTGTAATGCTTCCTACCTGGGTGACTTCTGGAAAGTCACTTAATCTCTGGCTTTAGTGGGGGGTTTTGTTTGTTTGTTACTATTTACAGTCATATGGACTCTTCATGACCCATTTCGGGTTTTCTTGGCAAAGGTACTGGAGTCTCCAGGTTTGCAGTTTCCTTCTCCAGCTCATTTTACAGACGAGGAAACTGAGGCAAACTGGGCCAGTCACTTACTTACACAGCTAGTAAGTGTCTGAGGCTGGTTTTGAACTCCAGAAGATTAGTCTTCCTGTGGATAGCTCGGTGCGCTATCCACTGTGCCACCTAGATGACCCTGTGGCTTTAGTTTCCTCATCTGTAAAAATCGAGGGGATTGGACTAGATGACCTCTCTACAGGTGTCATCCTAGGATCCTGTGTGACTTTTGGCAAGTCCCTTTCCTTTCTCATCCTTATTTTCCTGAAATGTACAATGAAGAGGCTGGACTAGATACGCTCTAAGGTCCCGTAAAAATCCTCTGATCTCGGAATCTGGGGCTTTTCCTCTGGAGCCCATGCTCCTATCAGCCGTGTCATTCCTCCCGAGCACTCCAGATTGCCGAACGCTCTCAAAGGAGCAGGAGCAGGAGCCCTAACTTGCAGAGACAGTAGTGGGGGCGCAAGCCCGGGAGCCCAGAAGGAGAGGCTGGAGAAAGCTGGCTGGCGAGTCGCCATGGTAACCCTTGTGTTTCCAGCCTCCCTGGCAGCTACGTGATCTTTAGCATGCACACTGCTGCTGCTCCTGGGAGGTTGGGATTTAGAGCCTGAGCCAGTGGTTTAGCCCGATGTTCAAATAATGCTATTACCTATCAGACAGATAGCAAGGGGTGGGAATCCTCCTGGAGCTGATGGGAACTGCACAGGTGACTTAGATCCCAGCCCCTCATTACTTCCATTCTCAAAAGACAATGGCTCCTTGTTGCTCATAGGATAAATTTAATTCAATTCATGCCTTACCTACTCTGGGAAGCTTATCCTTATCCCTCTAGTATTGGCATTCCCTCCCTTTTCAAATAATCCTGAATGTACAGGGCATCCCA
Organism: Trichosurus vulpecula; assembly: GCF_011100635.1. Lineage (NCBI taxonomy): Eukaryota > Metazoa > Chordata > Mammalia > Diprotodontia > Phalangeridae > Trichosurus > Trichosurus vulpecula. The sequence goes on from NC_050575.1 coordinate 313,703,920, forward strand.
AAAGCCTAAGTGCAGTCTTAAACTATCCTAAGACTTTTGGGACACACTGCCCTTATTCATTGAATTTTACTCCCCCCTCCCCACCACCGCACCTCCCACCTTTCAGAAGAATTTGAATTCCTAGAAGAACACTTTCCTTTAGTCTTGTCTCTGTTTCTCTAGTACCTGCTACACAATAGGTACTTAATAAATGATTGCTGGGTTAAATTGGATTGGAATTCAGTCCAGCAGTCAAAGTCAGTAAACATTTATTAAGGCATGTATTTGTGCTAAACCCTGAAATACCAATGGGGGAGAGGTAAGGAGAAATCCAGATTGTCCCTGACTTCCAGGATCTATCTCTTGGGGACAGATAATACACAAAGGGAGGCTGAAAAGGTGGGGAAGGGGAGACAAAGGTATGGGCTAGGACAGAGGTCCAAAGGAACAGAGCCAGGTAGGAATGAAAGAAGTGGCTGGCTGGGCACCCTCTTTAAAGGAAGTTTTGGGAAGAGCTCTTTTGTCAGCGCTCCGCTCAGAGGAGTTCCAGAGGTAGAGAGAAAACATTTTTCAAATGTCTATGAGATTTACAATGTTGGGGGTGGGGGAAGGCAGGGAAGCCAAGATGAGAACAAAATAGTTCCTGCCCTCTAAAAACATATTCTCCTAGGGTAGAGAGAGAGAGAGAGATGTACATAAATTAGGTAAATAAAAAGTAATTTGGGGAGAGAGAATATACAGTAATAACTAGGGGAGGGAAGGCATGCTTTTTGCAAGAAATGGCACCCGAAGATAGACAAATTTCTGAAAGGTAGATCTGAAGTGGGGGTACACTCCAGGCATGGGAGATGTGTAATGGACAGAAGTGGAGGATGACATTCCAGTTTCGGGAATGGTAGTGTAATTTGGCTTAGCTTGGGCTCTAGCTAATGGGAATGGGAATAAATAAGACTAGAAGGAGCCAGTTTATAAAGGACCCTAAGTAGAGGGACCTTAAGGCTGAGGAGTTGACATTTTATACTAAAGGAAATAGAGTGCCATTGAAGGTTTTTGTGCTGGGGGATGACATAGTCAGATTCGTACCACAAGAAGAGAATTTGAAAGGGAAGAGCTTAGACGGAAGAAGATAGTTAGTGAGCTATTAGAATAGCCCAGGTCAGAGGTAATAAATGCTGAAAGAGTAGCCATGTGAGTAGAAAGAAGGGGATGAGTATGGGAGATGTTGTGGAGAGAGAGTTGGCAAAACTTGGCAATTGGTTATGAGGGTGGGAAGAGGGAGGAGAGGGAAGAAACAAAGATTACTTGGGGAAGAGAACTCACTGGATCACAGGGTGGTCTTCTTAGCAGAAAAAGGGAAATTTAGAAGAAGAGCAGATGTAGAAGAAAAGATTAGTTCTGTTCGGATATATTGGGTTTGAGATGCCTATAAAATATGCATGTCCAGCAGACCATTGACAGTGTGTTAGGAGGTCAGGAGATTAAAGAGGAAGGAATGAATATTTAGATTCGGAAGTCATCTGTATAGAAAGTGCTGCTTGAACCCATGGGAGCTGTTGAGATTGTCAGTTCTTCAATAGAAGAAAAGGCCCAGGACAGGACTCTGAGAGACATTCACACTGAGGGGATGAGATGTAAAATGATTCAGTAAAGGAGACTGAGGAAGAGAGATCAGAGAAGTAGGATGAGAACCAGAAGAAAGCAGGATCATGAAAACCAAGAAAGAAGAGAATATGCATGAAGAGAGTCTAGTCAGCAGAGTCAAAAGCAGCAGAGATATCGATCTAGGAGGGTGAGAACTGAGAAAATGCCAACAGACCTAGCAAATTGAGCATAATTTGTAACCTTGAAAGGAGAACAGGATTGAACAGTCACTAGGTGTAGGAGGATAGAGAATCATTCAAGGAATAATAGGAGTGCCCTCTGGCAGCCGGGGCCCTGCTGAGATTAGAATACATTAATCTGTTAGAGTATCCACTTGGTACAGAAGCATGGTTTCTGTGGGAGTTTTCTGCAGCTTGGCAGAACAAGTGGAGAAATTCTGTAGTGGGGGGGAGGGGAGATTCAGGGATAAAGACTGGAGGGCCATGAAGGATGGAAGGACAAGTAGGCAAGAGAGTCAAGGACTGAGCAAAATCTACAGTTGAACTGATTAATTGTAGTTTCAAGACAATGAAGTCCAGAGCAAGGGTCGATGGACGAGATGGCCAGGCAGGGACTGGAGGTTGTAATACAGATAGAGGGAAGGATAGGTTATGATGAGAAAGAGGAATTACAGAGTTCAGAATCATGGAGGTATCACAGTTTTGGGGTGACAGTGACAACTAAATAATGATCATTCTTGTGTGTGACTGAGGTGAAGTAAAGACAGAGGTCACTGTAATAGAAGAGGCTGATGAACTGGAAGACTAGGGTGCTAAAAAGATAGCAATGTAGATATCAAAGTCCTTAAACAGGACAAGGCTTAAAGTGGTAGGGGTGGGGGAGAAGCCGATGAGTTAATTACTGAACTTGAGAAATGAGGGAGGGTGACTTGGAGTAGCTTGAAGATATATATTCTATATTCCCAATAAAACGTTACTAGTTGTTCCCCTTAAACTCACTTTGCCTTCTCTAACCTCCATGCATTTGAGAAGGCTGCTCCCTTATCCCTATAACATACCTTGTTCACACCACAACCTATTGATATTCTTCCATTCCTTCAAGGCCCACATCCAGTACCACCTCCTCCATGATGGTTTTTCTGATCACTATCACTTCAGGTGGAAGTTATCTCTCCTATATATTTCCCATAATCTTTTGTCTGGATCACACTTTTCTGGAGTCTTTCAGATCCTGCCTGTTGGAATTCTCTGGGTCTTGTAGTTAGATTCTCTACATGGCTCATCAACCTTTATCTACACAGACTTTACCTTTCCATTCCATTTAATTCAACAAACATTTATTAATGGCCCCTTTCAGTATTCAATAAAGAAGGGCAGGTGGTATGTTTTCTTCTCTCCCCTTTAGAGCCAAGCTTGATGATGACAATTGCATGGTGTGCTTGGCTTCATTTTTTGCTTTGACAATCCCATTTTAGTTACATTGGATTATGAGCAGCTGTTGGAATGTAAACAATTATCCTGGAATGTAAGGAATCTCTCCTCTTTCCTCTTAACCCTCAAACACACTTTGAATCTGAGCTTACCACAGACTGTGGGACAGAATCATGGAAAGGTGGATGCTAATTCTGAGAATGTCTGTTTGTAGTGAGATGTAATACTGTATCTGTAAAGACCTTTGCAAACCCTAAAGCCTTATGCAAATGTTAGCCATCAGTATTGTTATTATTATAAAAGATACTTTTCAGATATAGCCAGGGAGCCAGGGTAAAGAGTAACAAGGGGACTATTTGAAAGTGATAAAACATAAAGCTATGCTCTTCCCCACTTGCGGATGACAGGAATCTGTTTAGAGAAGCAATGAGACAAAGTGGAAAGATCATGAGTGTAAAGTTAGGAAGATGACAATTCTACATCTGATGCTTGTTAGTGATGTTACATTGGGTAAACCATTTCACATTTGAGCCTCAATTTCCTTACCTGTAAAGTGGTGATTATGCTGGGGTATAATCTCAAAAATGACTGAATGATATCCTGCCAAATCCAAGGCAAACAATTCTGCGTCACAGTAATACAAGTCTATGCTCCAAGAATTGATGCTAAAGAGGCCAAAGTTGATCAGCTCTATGAAGACCTACAACATCTTCCAGAAATAATAGCAAAAAAAAAGATATCACATTCATCATGCTAAAATAGGAAATCAAAAGATAATTGGAATAATTGGAATAGTAGGCAAATTTGGCCTTGGAACACAAAACGAAGCAGGTCAAAGACTAATAGAATTATGTCAAAATAACTCTTTTTCAAGAACCCAAAAGGTGACTCTACATATGACTATCACCAGAAGATCAATATAGAAATTAGATTGATTATATACTTTGCAGCCAAAGGTGGAGAAATTCTATATAGTCAGTTAAAACAGGACCTGAAGCTAACTGTGGCTCAGATCATGATTATGGCAAAATTCAGACTTGAAGAAAGAAGAGAAAACCATCAGACCATATCATATCTCTATGACCTCAGTAACATCCCTTATGAATATGAGGTGGAGGTGATAAATAGATTTAAGGGGTGAGAGCTAGTAAATAGAGTGTCTGAAGAACTATGGACAGGGGTTTTCAATATTGTACACAGAGGCAGCAATGAAAAACATTCTAAAGACAAAGAAGAGCAAGAAAGCACAATGGTTCTGATGAGGCTTTACAAATAGCTGAGGAAAGAAGGAAAGTGAAAGGGAAAGGAGAAAGGTAAAGATATACCCAACTGAATGCAGAATTCCAGAGAAAAACAAGGAGAGAGAAGAAGATTTTCTTACAAGAGAAATGCAAAGAAATAGAAGAAGACAATAGGATGGGAAGAGGAGATCACTTCAAGAAAATTAGAGATCTCAAAGGACAGTTTCATGCAAAAACAGGCATGATAAAAGAGAAAATGATAGGGATTTAACAGAAGCAGAAGAGATTAAGAAGAGATGGCAAGAATACAGAAAAGAACTACACAAGAAAGATTTTAACATTACCTATAACCATGATAACTGCGGTGGTGTGGTGACTGATCTAGAGCCAGACATCCTGGAGGACGAAGTCAAGTGGACCTTAGGAAGCATTGTTAGCAATGAGGTTAGTGGAGGTGATGGAATTCCAGCTGAGCTATTTAAAACCTTAAAAGATGTTACTGTTAGAGTACTGTACTCAATATGCCAACTAATTTGGAAAACTCAACAGTGGCCACTGGATTGGAAAAGATCAGTTCATACTTCAATCCTAAAGAAAGGCAATGCCAAGGAATGTTCAAATTACTGAACAATTGTGTTCATTTCACACACTAGCAAGGTTATGCTTAAGATGCTGAAAGCTGGCTTCAGTAATATGTGAACTGAGAATTATCAGAAAATCATCTGGTTTTTGAAGAGGCAGAGGAACTAAAGGCAAAATTGCCAACATTTGGTGGATTGTGGAGAAAGCAAGAGTTCCAGAAAAACATCTACTTCTGCTTCATTGACTTCACTAAAGCCTTTGACTGTGTGGATCACAACAAAATGTAGCAAGTCCTCAAAGAGATGGGAGTACCAGATCACCTTAGTTGTCTCCTGAGGAACCTGTATGCTGGCCAAGAAGCCACATTTAGAACCGAACATAGAACAATTTATTGGTTTAAGATTGGAAAAGGAGTACGCATGATGGAAAATGCTACTCACATTCAGAGAAAGAACTATGGAGTCTGAATGCAGATTGAAACATACTATTTTTTCTCTTTTTTTCCCTTTCTCTTGGTTTTTCCTTTTTATTCTGATTCTTCTTTCAAAATATGACTAATATGAACATATGTTTAATATGATTGTTTATGTATAGCCTATATCAGACTGCATACCATCTTGGAGAGGGGTAGAGAGAGGGGGGATAATTTAGAACTCAATATTTATAAAAATGAATGTTGAAAACAAAAAAAAGAATTAAAAAAAGGAAAAGGAGTATGATAATGCTGTATGTTGTCACTTTATTTACTAACTTATATGCAGAGTACATCATGTGAAATGCCAGGCTGGATGAATCAAAGCCAGAATTAAGGTTGCTAGGAGAAATATCAACAATCTCAGATACACAGATGATTCCAGTCTGATGGCAAAAATGAAGATGAATTAAGAAACCTCTTGATGAGGGTGAAAGAGGAGAGTGTAAAAGCTACCTTGAAGCTCAATATCAAAAAAAAGTTAGATCTTGGCAACTGGTCCCATTACTTCCTGGTCAATAAAGGGAGAAAAAATGGAAGCAGTGTCAGATTTTATATTCTTGGGCTCAAAGATCCATGCAGATGGTGACTACAACCATGGAATTAAAAGATCTTTGTTCCTTGGAAGAATAACCATGGCAAATTTGGCTAGCATAGGGAAAAGCAGAGATATCACTTTGCTGATAAAGGTGATAAAAATCAAAATTATGCTTTTTGCAGTAGCACTGTATGTCTATGAGAGTTGGACTATAAGAAAAGCTGAGTGCCAATCTACGCTTTCAAATTGTGGTGCTCAAGAAGATTTTTGAGAGTCCCTTGGACAAAAGGAGATCAAATCAGTCAATTCTCAATGAAATTAATTCCAGCTATTTACAGTAAGGTCAAACATTGAAACTGAAGCTTAAATACTTTGGACATATAATGAGAAGATGAGATTCATTGTAAAAGATTCTGATGTTGGGAAAGATTGAAGGAAAAAGGAATGACAGAGGATGAGATGGATAGATAGTATTATGGAAACAATGAAGGTGGACTTAAACAAACTTCAAGAGATAGTGAAGGATAGAAGGGCCTGGTGTGCCCTTGGGGTCATGAAGAGTCAGACACAACTGAACAACTGAACAACAACAATAAAGTGGAAATAATCATGCTTCATAGGTTTTTGAGAAGATCAAATTAGATAATGTATGTGAAATGCTTTGCAAACCTTACAGAGCCACACATCTCAGCTATTATTAGTATTGGAGACTTTGGGTCAGACTTGAGGATGAACTGATCAGCAGATAAAGGCTCCTGGGAAGTGATCTTTCTTTCTTTGAACTTCTCAGAGAATTTTCTTTGTATGTTTTTTATGTGCTTATGTTCTACGTTGCATTGCAGTTATTTATATTTGTACCTACTTTCTGTATTTTATTGTTTAATCAATGGTTCTTAGAGAGTCAGTGTATCCTTCAGTTCCACCTCTCTCTGCAGAACAGTGCTAACTCATCAAGAGATAAGTGAATTTGTTGACCTACATAATTAGAATTTAGCTCTGAGCCCCCATCTCCTGCTGTATATTACTTCCTTTCTGACCTTACTGTATTCAAATGAGTACTTGTTATGTGACTGGTATAATTAAATCACCTCAACACAGAAGCAGATAAATGTACTTGGATATGGTTTATGCTATTTACTCAGCATAGAAGTAATAAACAAATGAGCAGTACTTAATAACAAGAACACAATACAGAATAAAACATCCACTAAGCACCTGTGAGGCTGTTTTCCTAAATCCCAGATGTTGCCCAAACCATGGGACCAATTTGAACTCAGGAGTTCTAGAATGTGCATAGATCCAGGGCTGTCCCCTCACTGAAAAAAAAAAAAGAATTGTAACTGTGTGAGGTAAATAAAATGTGAAGACTTCACAGGGAAGATATGTATAAATATATATCTATATCTATATCTATACTAAGAAATGTTTAAAAATCAAGAAATAGGGAAGTGGAAAAATTCTGAGGCCATGAGAGTCTGATGGCTCAGCCTCTGGGAAAGTTTACCCTGAAACTTTTTGTTCTTTCTTATGGTTCTGGTTTAAAGATTTGCTCAGTAAGAATAGGGTTACTGTGACCTGCTTTCCTTTACTGTAAAAGAATGGAGAAGGTCTCCCCCTCCACTTATCCTATTCTCCTTCTTTAGATTTATAGATGTCACCTCAGTTGTAATCATTAACTAAGGGAAGGGGAATTGGAGTTTCTGTGCCTCGATTTCCTGGTTCTTTGTCTAGCTTTTGTGCTCAGATTGTAAGCCTGCCTCCCAGCCAATGGTGAGAAGGGTCAGAGGTGGGTGGGAATTCTCTTGTGTTGGGTATAATTATTGGTGCTTTGCTTCTTGTACTTTGCTTTCTTTGCTGGTTCTGCTCTGCGCTAGCAGAGGACGCCCTATTCTCAAGAATGTAATAAAATTTATTTCTGTTCTCACCCTGAGATGGCCCCTTATTATAAATTAAATTTTAATTGGTGAGGGTCTTTCATCCCACACGTAACCCACAGAGTTTCTACAGCATGTTTGAATCATACTTCTAGTAGGATGAGTCATCAGAAATAGAAAAAGAAAACCTAGAAGAACTCTGGATCTGAGACTCAAGGCTTGTTGGTGCTTCTCCCATTCTTGGCTGTTTGGTTGCTGATGGATACCTCTGAGCACTTCCAGTCTTAACTATCCTATCAAGGAGCCAGGTGAACAGAGAAGCCACACCCAGGAAGCCTGTCCGTACTGCCTAGTTTTGAAATTGTCAGCTGCTGCCCTGGTGGGTGGTTGGGAGCTGCCTTATTGTCATTCACTTGTTGACTTTTTCTATCCCTTTATATTCCAACTCTTGGGTTTCAGAAGTTAAGTTACTTAACCTTCCCTTGAATGAGTTAAAATGTGCCAAATAAAGGCTTATTGCTTCACATCATTTGAAGATGATCTTAAACTAAACATATGCAAAATAGAACTCATTATCTTTCCCTCAAACCCTCCCTCCCTACTATCTTTTCTTTTAATGTTGAGGCCACCATCATCTTCTCAGTCTCCCAGGCTCTCAACTTAGGCACCACCCTTGACTTCTCATCCTTGATCTCTCAACCCTCTCATCCCCACCCAATTCCCCATATCCAATCTATTACCAAGGCCTGTCAACTTCACCTTTGCAACATTTCTCCAAAATGCTTCCTTCTCTCCTCTGACACTGCCACCTCTCTGGTGCTGGCCTTCATCACTTCATGCCTGGACGATTGTACCAGCTTGCTGGTGGCTCTGCCTGCCTCATGTCTCTCTGCTCCGATCCATCCTCCATTCAGCAACCAAGGTGATTTTCCTAAAGTACAGGTCCAACCATGTCACTTCCCTACTCAGTAAACTCCAATAGGCTCTATATTGCTGCCGGGATCAAATATAAATTTCTCTGCTTGGCATTCAAAGCCCTTCATAACCCAGCCCCCTCCTACCTTTCTAGTCTTCTTACACCTCACTCCCAGACGTATACTCTTCAGTACTGTGGTGCTGGCCTCCTCGCAATTCCATCAATAAGACATACCATCTCTCAGCTCTGGGCATATTCTCTAGCCATTTCTTTCATCTCCCTCCTCATCTCCTTCTACCCATTGCCTTCCCTGGCTTTCTGTAAGTCCCAACTAAAATCCCACCTTCAACAAAAAGCCTTCCCCAACTCTTCATCCCTCTGTTAGTTATTTCCTATTTATCTTGTATATAGCTTTTTGTATATATTTGTTTGCTTTCTGTCTCTCCCTTGTGAGCTCTTTGAGTGCAAGGATTGTCTTGCCTCTTTTTATATCCCCAGAGCTTAGCTTAGTGCCTAGCACATAGTAGGCATTTAATAAATGTTTATTGACAGATAAAATTCTTCTGTGAAACACCCCCCTGCCCTCGCCTTTAAGTCCCAAGGTAGTTGCAATGCACTGGGAGAATATTTCTCCAGTAATAGATTTAATCTGTATGATGCATAGTAGTAAAGTAATAAGACTGATTTTTGTACCAACTATGCTAGAACTTATATTCTATAGGTCCCTAGTGTGGCGCTCCTGGGAGGTTGTATGCTTATTCCAATGATGCCATGTTTGGTCAAAATACTTTTGGAACTAAGCAATTTGCTAAAGGTTATAACATAAGCAAAGGGTTGAGCCAGTACCTAAGTGTGCTGACTCCCATTAAATCTCTCTTTCCAGCATACAATATGGCATCATAATCACATATGCATATCATTAAGTAAGTCAGATTAACTTTAGTATAAATTTTATTGGATTATAAAGCTAAACTCTTTATGTGTACCCAGTTTTCATAGTGTTACTCATAAAGTATAGTCCTCTGCTCACAGCTTGAAAAACTTAGAGGGAACATTTGGCCTTTGATATTCAGGTTTGACTTTGGAGACCTGTCTTATGCTACCCTAATCAAGGAATGAGTGAGAAGGGGGTGGGGTTTAGTGTCAACTCTAGATCTGGTCCGCTCCCATTGACATGTAAGTTGTCTCTCATCAGCTCAAAGGGTTGCAGGGTTGGGAGTTATCAAGGGGTCCTGATACGGCTCAGACTTCCTAAGGGAGGTCCCATCTGTGGATCTTCTATGTGCTGTTCCAGCCTCTAAGCATCCTCTGGATCATCAATATGAGGTCTGGCTCAAAGTGGACCTGTTGGTATTAAACCAGGTTAATGGGAACACTCCTATAGTTTATTTCATTCCTGCCTAAGTTCTTACTATAACAAAACAATCTTTAAGCCTTCCCAAGGTTTGGGGGTGGAAGGCTACTAGAGGCTGGAACTGTATAACAAGGCACTCTAGTGCCTTGTTATACAGTCAACTCATATGAGTGCTAGGCTTCTGTCTTATGAGGTAGAGGTAACATTAGGGATGATAATGGCACACATCTTTTTCACTTTACCCCATTCAGAGTAGTGAGTCAGCTCCAAAAGATGCAGCCTTAAAATGTAAACTCCTCAAAGGCAAATCTCATGTCTCATACTGTTTTTTTTTAATCCTCCATAGCACTTAGTACAGTACTCAGTCAGTAAGTTTTGATTAAGTAGAATTTTAGAATGTTAGAACTAAAAGGGCCCTTAGAGACAATCTAATCCAAAATGCTAATTTTACAGACAAACCCAGGACTATACCACAGGGAATTAATGTCAAGGGCAGGACTAGATTCTAAGCTTCCTGATGCCTTACTCCAGTGTTCTTTCTACTATACCACAATAAACAAGCCTTTTCTCTTTTAGCTTCAGTTTTCTCATTTATTAAAAATTAGAGGGTTAAATTAGATCTCTAATCTCTAAGGTCCTTTTCAACTCTAAAGCCTATCATTAGGTTTAATTCAGCAAAACATTTATTATCTAACATGAGCCTTTAAAGTATTGTGTACTGTACTGGGGAATATTAAAACAAAAAAGAAACAAGTATCTCCTTTGAGGACCTTATGTTTTGCATGATCTCCTTTGAACTGTATCCAACTGCATGCAAATGATCCCACATTGGTCAAGGTAATGGAGTGAGGATGGGTTTGGCAAAAGTTGGGGCATATTGTTGGACTGTGGCTATAGCATGGGGCACAAGAGCTGGATTTGGCATCAGGAAGAATTGCCCATCGTTGAAGACCTAGCTCAAGTCCCAACTTCTCTGTGAGTCTTTATCAAATATTCTAATCACCACTATCGAAGCCTGGATCTCTCTCTTCCTTGGAAATCCAGGGTGTACGCTCTGGACCACATGGTTTGGAGTTAGTGGCACAGAGTGTCCCATCGTTTGTACCTTACCTATCAGTGCCTGATTAGAAGCTGTCCCTTAGTCTTAACTGGTTGTTTCACATTTGTCAGCCTTTGGTCTTCAATGAGAGTTCAATTTTTATATACTCTGAAAACACCAGGGTCTGTGGAAGGGAGGAAGGAAAGGGCATGGAAAAGGGTGTGTTGTCTTCTTGGACCAAGAGGACAGTGTCACAAAGAGGCAAAGTGATGTAGTAGACTTGGTATCAGAAAAATTGGGCTTCAAATTCCACTCCAGGGACTAGCTGCGTGACCTTAGACAGGAGGTACGTAGTAAGTGCTTAATAAATTCTTATTGATTGATTGATTGAGATTGTCTGGGCTTCAGTTTCCTTATCTTTAAAATGAAGCCATTGGACTTGTCTGCCAAGCAATGGTATGCCGGCAAACTTTTAACAACCAGCTGTCTAGGAAAAAAAAATGTATGCAGGACACACTTTTAAATTTAATCTACTTTATTAACATTTTCTCCATCCCTTTCTGAAGTCTATACAATCAACAAAATAATAAGTTAAGCCCTGTTTTAAGCATTTTCTGATTCCTAAGGTGTAAAAAACTTACACTGAAAATTTGGTAACTGAAGATACTGATGTGGCCTTCAAGAATATAGGGTCACTCCCAGTGATACTACTACTAAATCAAATAAAAGAGAAAGGACCTTTCACAAATATTTATAGCAACTCTTTTTGTGGTGGCAAAGAACTAGAAACTAAGAGGATATTCATCACTGGAGGAATGGTATATAAATATAATGGAATACTATTGTGCTCTAAGAAATGATGAAAGGGATGGTTTCAAGAGAAGCCTGGAAAGATTTATGTGAACTGATGCAAAGTGAAGTGAGCAGAACCAGGACAATCATTTGCGCAACAAAATTATAAAGACAAACATCTTTGAAAGATTTAAGAACTGTGACCAACACAGTAACTAATCACAATTCCAAAGAACTGATATTGAAGCTTTCGATCCACCTTCTAACATGGAAGTGATAAACTCTGGGTATATTTTTCTGGACATGGCTGATGCACTAATTTGTTTTGCTTAATTATGCACATTTGTCACAAGATTTATCTTTTTTTTTTCCATTATTGAAGTGAAGTGGGAAGGAGAGAAGATAGATGTTTGTTCATTGGAAAAAAATAAATAGAGGGCAGCTAGGTGGTGAAGTAAGTAGAGCACCGGCCCTGGGGTCAGGAGGACCTGAGTTCCAATCTGGCCTCAGACACTTGACACACTTACTAGCTGTGTGGCCTTGGGCAAGTCATTTAACACCAGTTCCCTTGCCTTCCCCCCTCCAAAAAAATTTAAATAAAAAAACAATACATATCACAGCAAGGCATTGGAGAAGGATTGTAGTGAAGGTATATTACAGCTAACACAATAGTTGATATCCATAATGAGGATCCTGAGTCACAAGAAAAGGTTAGATTGTACTAAATATGCTTTGTTTAAAGAGACAGGAAAGTATGTGAAATATTTAATTATATTAGCTCACATTTATATAAAATTTTCTAATTATTAACTATTCTCTGTACATTATGTCATAGCATCCTCACAACAATCCTGCGAGATGATAGATTAAGCTATTGTCCCCATTTTGTAGAATTTTTTGGTATCTGCCTCTTTTTCTGTATCCCCATTGTAACCGCGCTACTACTATCCCAGATGGACTTTTGTAATACTCTTCCAACAGGTCTTTCCATCCCCACTCTCTCCCTCACCTCTTTCAATTATTTTTCCTAATGACTAATCTTCCTCATGCATAGTTCTGGTCATGTTGCTCCTCAGCTTAAACATCATCTGTGGCTCCCTTTTGCCTATGGTGCAAAGTTCCACTTTCTTTGTCTGAATTTCAAGATCATCTACAATTCATACCAATCAACCCTTTCTCACATGAATCTCAACATATGTGTTTTATTCAAATTGTATCATTCTCTGTTCGCCCTATTTTCCTGCCTTCCTGCCTTTGCTTATCTTGTTCCTAATGCCTGATGTGCCCTTCTTCCTCTTTTTCCTCATTAGATTTCTATATGTCCTTTAAGGCTCAGTTCAAACATTACTACTCCAGGAGGACTTCTCATATCCCTCAGTCAGTAATGATCTTCCTCCTCTGACTTCATTTAATACTTGTTTCTTTCTGCAATTCTATAATACACTTAACATGCAATGTTATATAATATAGTTGTCTGTCTTGGTCTCTTATCTCAGTATTAGGTCATTACTTTCAAAATGAAGAGATCATATCTCATTTAAACTATGTATTTCCCTCAACACTTAGCCCAATGTTATGTACACACAGCAGTTGCTTAATAAATGCCTGTTGAATGTTGAAAGGAAAAAAAAAATCAAACACCTCTCACAGATAAATCTTCAAATATTTGAAAACAGCTATCATGTACCTGCCACCTAAATTTTTTCTCCTCTAGGTTGACATTGATCTATGATGACTTGCTGCCTGGGGGATTTCAACATACATATTGATAATCTCTTAAAAACTCTAGCGTCCCAGGTCTTCAGTTTATTCCTTTCCCATGATTTACTCTTCCAATCTACTTCAGCTACATACAGAAATGGTCGTGCCTTTGATCTTGCCATCACCCACAAGTTTTCCACATCCGCATACATCAACTCTCAAATGCCTTTAGATGATCATAATATTTTGTCATCCTATCTCTCGGTCTTATATCCCCTAACTTTGTTTTTCATTCTCACAGTTCTTTCTGATCTCTCCACCCCTCATTTTTTCAAGGTGATCACCCTTGTACTAACTAGACTTTCCTCACTTTTCCATTTTGACCCCTTGGTGAACCAGTTCTACCTTTTCTCTTGAGTCTTTGTTCTCTCAATGATCTTGCTCTGTTAAGCTTTAAGAATATTCCCACTGTCTGTTGTCTTTGCTCCTACACTCAGTATTTAGTGAGTATCTGCTAATATTTAATTATGTATTTGACAAATGTTTACTAAAGACTTCATATCATTATTCACATTTCTATAATACTTTAAGATTTTTAAAATAAATTTTTTAATAAGGAAAAATCTGCCTTCTCTCTCTCCCACCTACCCCCCCCCACCAAAAAAAAAGAAAAAAAGAAAGAAGAACAAAATCCCAATTACAAAAATATACATATATATTCAAGCAAACAAAATCTCTTCATGGGCCATGTCCAAAAAATATGTCTCATTCTGCACTTTGAGTCCTTTACCTCTCTGTGTGATTGTGGATAGCATGTTTCATCATCAGTCCTCTGATATCATGGTTGGTCATTATGTTGATCAGAGTTCGTTAGTTATTCAAATTTGTTCATGACTATACAGTATTGTTGTCTTTGCACGATTATTCTCCTGGTTCTTCTAACTTCACTATGAATTAGTTCATACAAGTATTTCCAGGTATCTCTGAAACTATCCCTGTCATCATTATTTCTTATAGCATATTGGTATTCTATCACATTTACATACCATAATTTGTTCAGCTATTCCTCCTTAATTTCCAATTCTTTGCCACCACACAAAGAACTATAATATTTTTGTATATTCCTTAACTAGAGTTTGTTTTGCTCAGAACCAATCTCTCTCTTAATCTATCCTTCCTTCAATTTCCCTTTTTCACTTTTCCCCTTTCCCTCCCTGTTAAGGGAAATGTATTTCTGTACCTGAGTGTGTGTGTGAATGTGTGTGTGTATGTGTGTGATGAGTATATGCATGTGTGTACTCTTCTATCCTTAACCAGACCAGATCAGAGTGAGGTTCAGCTGCTCCCTCCAATCCTTTCTCCTTGTTTGAATGGACTTCTACTTGTACACCCTGATTATACAAGATAATTTTCCCTAAACTTCCTTTCTCTTTCTCCCCTCCCCCTTGTGTATTTCTCTTCCTGTCCCTTTTCATTCTTCTTTTAATACCATGGAGACATAACAGAACCAGTCTCAGGCTTTCTGTCTAATCGCATTCTCTATGACTCCTGATGATGGTAGGGATCAGAGGGGGCATTTATATCATCTTCTGATATTAGAATGTAAAGATGATCTCTGGCTCCTTGATCTGGACTAAGCAAGTTGCCTGCCTAGGTTGGATCTGAGAAGAGGCATGTGTGCTTGCCTCCTTTGGAGTGCCAGTAGACTACTGTTGAACTCAGTCATTATCAGCTAGCTGGAAAGTCCTGCTGATTCAGAGCAACAGATCTGTAGAATTTCCTTTCTTAAGAGATTCTTGCCCTGATTATTCTACTGCCAGCTTCAAACTGGACTAGAAGTTAGAACTGAGATCCAGCTCTGCTCCTGGGAGTCAGAGCCATAGCTACTCTTTTCTTCTGAACTTGTTTCCCAAATAACACAGTTTATGGGTCACTCAAGGTGGCACAGTGGATAGAGGAGTGGCCCTTGGAGTCAGGAGGACCTGAGTTCAAAGCAAGCCTCAGATACTTACTAGCTGTGTGACCCTGGGAAAGTCACTTAAACCCAATTGCCTCCCCACAAAAAAGTATACAGTTTTTTATTCCACAATACCACCTCTAGGCACAGTATGCTCCTCACATCACCCTGCAACACTGATCCAGAACCAGGTAGTTACAAAGGTACCAGTTGATACCTGTTCCCTCAGCCTCCATGAAGCTACAGTGCCCTGGTATCAGTCTGGAACATTGTCTTGCCTTGGTGTACAATCTCTATTCTTTTTCATTCCCTGGGTGCTAGAATGCTCTGTCTGGTGAGCTCCTGGCCAGACCTCATCCTTAGAGTCCACAGACTGCTCTGTCTGTCTCTCTGTATTGACCTTGGCTGGAAAATGACTCACTGTGACTTTTTATTGGATTTCCCCATCAAGATTTGGTCTGTGCATTTTCTAGATCTGTTTGGAGGAGTTTTATGGTGGGGATAGGGAGTGGGGGAAGAAAACTCATGGTATTTCTTCCTGCTGCTCCGCTGTATTGGCTCTGGCCTCAGTGCTTTAAGATTTACAAAACACTTTCCACACAACAACCCTGTGAGGTTGTTGACAGAGTGGAAAACAGTAGCTCATAGAGAGAATGAGTTATTTTTATGATCGAATAGGTAATAAGTGTGAGAGCTGTGATTTAAGCATGGTTCTCTTGCCTCCAAGCATAATGCGCTTTCTATGACATCATACTTGCTTCTCCAGATCCTGTTTTCTCCTTTGTATAATGAATGAGGTAGTTGGATTACATGGTCTTCAAGGACTTATTCTAGCTCTGACATTCTATGTTTTATGGTTCCACGATTTAAAGGTATTTCCATGTCCTGGTGTCCTGACACAGAGTTAACACTCATGATTACATGTGGAAGGCCAGGTTTAAAGCAGCTCAGGCAGCAAATATCTGAACGAGAAGATGCTGGCAGCAAATATCTGAACGAGAAGATGCTGGCAGCAAATTTGATAGACAAGGAACGTCTAAGAAGACAGAGCTATGGCTCCTACAAGTACTACCATCCTTCACTAAATCCTCCAGTACTTAATTTTAGGGTGCAAATGACCCCGGGTTCTCAGAGGCTATGTCAATAGAATACAAGCTCTGACATATCCCAGCAAACGGGAAATGCATTAGGCTTAGGCTGAGCCATGGCTTGTATATATATGTCATCTGAGGCCTAGACCAGCTACATAGCATGAAGTTCATCAGAAGATTGGCCACTAAGTAACTCCTATTGTAGGAACTCCCTCTACAGATGAAGACTAGCAATTCTTCTGAAAATTAGGCTTAGAGAGGTGCCTGAGGAGATAGCGAGAGCTTAAGTTAAGAAAAGTCACATTTCTTTGACTTACTCATGGTCACACAGCTAGCATGCATCAGACACAGAACTTTAACTTCTGCCTTTCTGAATCCAAGGTTAGCTCTCTACTTCAGAGAAATGCTGACATCTGTCCTAAGGATAATTGTTTATCTATCATAGGATGAACAGCAACAACAATCTATTATCTATTTAGTCATTTGACACCAGCTCCAGTTTAAATATTGTGCCAGGCCAAGCGAACAGTGAAACTCACATCATACAACTTTCACTGGGCACTGTCACATTTACTATAAAAGTACATAGGTTGCATATTTTTTACCCCATTAGAATCTAAGCTCCTGAAGGGCAGGGACCTGTTTTAACTTTCTTTGTCTCCTCAGCACTTAGCAGAGGGCCTTGCCTCTTGTAAGGGCTTATTACATAATCGTTAACTGATAGATTGACATAATCAACTCCTTCTGCTTTGTCAAAATGAGCTTTTCTCCAGATCTCTGCTCTGGTTATAGTCACAAAGGACAGTTTCTGTTCCCTGACATTAATCTCACTTGGGATAACAAGAATTACTTTCTTTTCTTTGGTAATACTATTCAGCCTATGTAGAAACTCTTGCTTTGTAAATGAAAAACAATGCGTTGTTCTCCTCACAGCTTCCCAGCAAATGGGGGTAGATTAGATTCAGGGACACGGTGGATGATTCCTGCTCTCAAGCAGCTCATCCCTCAGACCTCACAGTGTTTTGTTCTGCAAGTCCTTGGTGCATTTATCTATTGTGTATTGTGGTTCCAAAGAAGTTTCAGATTTAATTGGGAAATTTTCCCAGACAACCTCATGACATAATAGGTTGTGGGCCATTGTTTGTTGATGATCAAACTGAAGAACCTAATGGAATTATAGAGCATCCTCCCTTGGATGAGGGCCACTGATAGGACATCTAGAGATTGGCTGGCTGAAGCTCAGCCCTGCCCCTGGAGGCTTTTAAAAGCACTATGGTGCCCCTCTGAGAAACTCAGCTCTTGAAGAAAGCACTCGACACACGTGCTCCGGTCACATGAATTCCTTGGATATATATACCTGGGTTGGCATGACCTTCAGGTATCTCCATTCTCTCTAATTATGCTGGGTCTATTTGTGAGTGAGTGAACAGAAGGTTCATGGGAAAGATCTCTGTTGCTTTCTTTCTTACTGTGCCATTTTAGTAAATACTCTTGCTTTGAGCTAATTATATTCATTGGCTGAGTATCAAAAGTAAATCTATTAATGTAGTTAATGGGCTAGCTTTAGGTCAGGGGTTCTTAACGTTTTCTATTTCATGGACCCCTTTGACAGTCTAGTGAATGCTAAGGCTCCCTTCTCAAGATAATGCTTTTAAAGGCATAAAGTATAATACATTGGATTGCAGGGGAAATAAATTTTATTGAAATAAAGATATAATTTTTCCCACCCAAGTTCATAGGCAACTTCACAAAGTACCTGGAAGACTAGCAGTGCAATTTCACCTTGGGGAGCTAAATGATTAGTATATCTAGCATTTATGTAGTACCTTCTACATGTCAGGCGCCTTGCTAAGCACTTTACAAATATTATCAAATTTGATCATCATAACTCTGGGAGACAGGTACTATTATTATCACCATCTTACAGCTGAAGAAACTGAGTCAAACAGGGGTTAAGTGACTTGCCCATGGTCACACAGTTAATAAGTGTCTGAGGCTGGATTTGAACTCAGGTCTTCCTGATACCAGCCCAGTGCACCACTTAACTGCCTCTAGGCAGCTGCAATAGTTATCTGTTTGTGTCTCTTACTCATCTTAGATTCTAAGTTCCATGCAGGCAGACAACAGGTTTAATCTAAACTTTGTATCTCTCCCAGTGTGTTACTGTGCACACAGGACGTGCTTAAAGAAAATGTATCATTTTAGACAACGAGTAAGACAATTAGACAATGAGTAAGGATAGCCCATCACCATTTGTTGTTCCCTCAAGAGTGTTACTGACTTCTTCCTGGCTGTGGGCCACTGCAGCAGCCTCCATTTCACAACTCCAGCCTATTTTACTCAGCCTTTGTTTATACAGGTGAGGTCCCTGGCTTGACCTCAGAACTGCATTCTGGCTGCCCAGATCACAGATTGGGCCATACCTTTTCCCGTCAGGCAGGTTCTCTACTTCTGGCTCTATTAATCGCTCCTGATTACCAGGCTTAGACAATGTGACAGAAAATGTTTGGATACCTAAGAAGAGTATGTCAGAAGGACATATGGAGCCAGGTGACTGTTTTTTTTTCAAGACTAAAGAGATCTGGAAGAGGGTAGGAGCCTGAATGGAACGATTAGTTTGGACAGAATGACACAGAGACAATGCTATCTCACTGCAACCCAAAGGATGATGCATTTCCTTTTCAGATTCTACTGACCCAGCAGGTCACCTCTGGCACCTCACCTTGCTTCAAACCACCTGCTCCTTTTTATTGTGCTCAGTCACTCACTAAAGTGGCATCTAAACCAACTCTGTTGTTGTCACATGATCTTGTCCAACATGACACGTGCTCTCTGAAGGACACACAGGATGAGGCGGGGACTGTTTTTGGTTCCATTCATCAAAGGTCACTGTGTTCAGTCAAACTGTGTCACCTTCCTCCTTGTCCATGAACACAACCCTACCCTGGGATACGGAGACCAGGGAATGGCAAAGCAGCCAGGGGTTCTCCTCCAGTTGATGAGAACACGAGTGCGTGTGTCTGCTCTTCATTCCATTTTTAAAAACACAAAGTGAATGTGACAAACATGTATGAGGTCTCTTCAGCTCAGTCTGGGGAGGCATAAGGAGCTGACAGATAAGGAGCTCAGAGAGAGGGAGTTTACGAACAATGTAGGAACGAGGTTCTACCATCAACCAGTGTCACAAGCAACCTTGGGACCAAACTGTATCATGTAGTACAGGAATGATGATGATGATCGTGATAAAATCACATTGGCAAAGTAGTTTAAAAAGCCAGGTTTGGGAAAGCATAAGGCTTTCTTCCCAACCCCGTGAGGTAGGTGATGTATTTTAATCTCCATTTTACATATGAAAAAATGGAAGTTTTGAAAAGTTAAATGATTTGTCCATGATCATGGTGCTGGTTGTGTCTAGAGGAGGATTTGAGCCAAAATCTTCCTGACTCACCATGCAGTGGGGGAGAGAGGAGACTTGTCAGCTAGTTCCTCAGAGTTCATCTAGTGTTGGGCAAAAGTGGACATGTGGTAAATACCTGGTAACTTGGCTTGTTTTGTATTGTTGACTTTGCTTCATTCATAGGAGTTGTGACTTCACCAGACAAGTGTCGTACCTCATCCCACACCTTCACCAAAGGCCTCTGTCTTATCAGATAGTCTCTCTCCTTCCTTTCCACCTACTTTTCTTTCCCATTATAAAGTGCTGGGGACCTCCCCAAAGATTCCATCCTCTTGGCCCGAGGCTTAGTCTGTGCTTTTCCCTATTTTCCAAGGCAATGCCTTGACTTGGTACTTCCTCTAAGATAATAGCTCCCTAGATGGGACACTATTTCTGCCAATGGTCACCAGTCCTGACATGTCTTCAGTGATTCCCTGTCACTATTTAATGTCTCTAAGCTGATTTTCTTGTTTGGATTTTGACACATCTCGGGTTCTATGCCAAATGAGGATCTCATATCTCTGATTGGATCTGTGTGTCAGCGGAAGTGGTGATACAGGGCTAAGGTAATGAACACACTGTTGGCTGGGCTGGGGAGGAGGAACTAGAAATGGCAGTCCTTATTCACAGAATTAGAGAATGTTAGCATTGAAAAGTACTTTAAAGTTGATCTAATCCAACTTCCTCATTTTTTCACATGAGGAAACTGAGGCTCATGGAAAGGAAGTTCCTTGGCAAGTAAGCAGCAGAGCCAAGAACAGGACCTGGATTTTCTCACTTTAATTCCATACCACGTTGTGCTTTCTCCTTTGCCTTCTTTTACACTCTAGAGTTGGGCTTCAGGAAGCAAGGATTCCAGAAGTTTCCTGTCCTTCTGGTTCTTCTCATTGGTCTCCCTAATTCAAGTCTCTCCCCTCCCCAATCCATCATATACAGAGCTGCCAAGTGATTTTCCTAATTCACAGGTCTGACCAGCCAGCCAGCCAGTCAGTCAACACTTATTAGGTACCTAGAATGTGCCCGGCACTGTGTTAAGTGCTAGGGATACAAAGAAATGCTCTTATTAACTCGAGGATCAAATGCAGACTCCTCCATGTGTCATCTCTTCACAGCCTGTCTCCAACCTGCCATTTCAATTTTATTACATATTACTCCTCTTTATAAACTCCACACTCCAATCACAGGGACTTTTTTTTTTTGCTGTTCCTTATGCACTCACTATCTTCCATCTCTCATCTCCATGCTTCTGAACAGGCTATCTCCAATGCCTGGAATACATTCCTCCTCACTTTCATCTTTTGGAATTCCTAGCTTCCTTCAAAACACAGCTCAAACATCACCTTTCCGTGAAACTTTTCCTGATCCTTCCAGCCACTAGTAACATTCCCAAACAACTTATACTGTATTTATATTGTATGTAACACACACACACACACACACACACACATATATAGATCTTGTCTCCTGCTACACAAGAGGCAGACTTTCATTTTTGTCTCTCTGCCTCAAGTCTCTTCCCACTCCAATCTGCCCTACACACTGCTGCCACATTAATTGATTCCCCTACTCCCAGTTGGTACAGTGGATAGAGTGCTGGGCTTGGAGACCCAAACCCAGTTCAAATCCAACCCTACTCTAGGTACTTGATCTCTATTTGCTTCAGCTTCTTCAACTATGAAATGGGGATAATAATAGTGATTGCCTCCCAGAGTTGTTGTGAGGATTAAATGAGATAATATTTGTAAAAGCACTTAACACAGTGCCTGGTATATAGTAGGTGCTATATAAATGCTTATTCTTTTCCCTTCCCTCTGCTCAATCTAATGGTTTCCTACTGCTTCTAGGTTAAATATAAACTCCTCTGTTTAGCAACCAGCACAGTGCCTGGCACATAGTTAGTGCTTAATAAATGTTGGTTGATGGTCAGGGAGAATCATCATCACCACCACTGCCAACGATGGTATCATTACCATCCCTACTCTGACTCCCAACAACGATGAGAAGTTATATTTATATTTTAAATATAATATTTATATATTGTTATATATCACACATAATATATTTATATATTATGCTGTATGGTTTATAAAGCCGTGTTCACATTTCATATAATCCTAACAACTTTATCAGGAATAATAATAGCCGTTCTATATAAGAGGAAATTGAAGGTCAGAGAGAGTAAGTAACTTGCCCAATATCACCAAACTAGTAAGTGACAGACCAGGGACTAGAAGCCAAGTCTTCTGATTCAGGCCTTTGCTCTTTCTGTTTTGCCATGATGCCTCCTTAATGAGGTTACACCAGAAACTTCATTGTGAAATGCCACAATGATACAAGGATTTGGTCTTAGGGAGTTGACTCACAGAATTTCAGAGTCTATCCAGCAACACAGGATGGGGCTGCTCAGAGGAGGTGGTATTTGAGTCCAGTGGTGCCATAAAGGATGAGTTGGAGTTCAGCCAGTAAAAATGGGAAGGGAGAGCATTCCAGGTTTGGGGAAGAACGTGAGAAAAGGCACTAAAGTAGGAAAGCACATAAGCACGTTTAGAAAGAAATGTCCAGTTTGACTGTGGCGTGGAATGAGAGGAAGTAAGCTGTATGAGTTAAGACTTGAAAGACAACGTCACTAGATTATGGGGGGCCTTGATACTAAAGGAATCTGGACTTTGCTTAGTAGGCAGTAGGGAGTCATGGAAAATTTTTGAGCAGAGGAGTTACCTGACCACTATTCAATACAGTCATGCTGGTCTTCCTGCTTGCTCTCCCTAGAAAACATTCCATTTTCTGTCTCAATCAGTCAATTGATCAGTCAACAAATATTTGTTAAGTACTTACTTTGTGCCAGGCACTATGCTAGGTGTTGGGACATGTAAAAAGAATGAAACAACTCCTACTCAGAAGGAGCTTATATTCTAATGTGTATATGCGTATGTGTGAGCAATACATATAAACATATATAGAATAAATAGAAAATGAAGAAATACAAATATATACAAAATAAAGATAAGGTAATTAGAGAGGGAGGGCACTAGCAGCTGGGAGGATCGGAAAAATATTCACATTGAAGATGGTCCTTGAGCTGTGTCTCTCCCCCCACACCCCCCAATTAATAGTATTTTATTTTTTCCAATTACGTGTAAAGATAGTTTTCAACATTTACTTTTGTAAGATTTTGAGTTCCAAACTTTCCTTTCTTCTTCCCTCCCTCCCCCTCCCCAAGATGGCAAGCAATCTGATACAGGTTATACATGTACAATCATATTAAACATATTTCCACTTTAGTCATGTTGTGAAAGAAGAATCAGAACAAAAGGGAAAAACCACGAAAAAGGAAAAAAAGGTGAAAATAATGTTCTTTTATCCGCATCCAGACTTCATAGCTCTTTCTCTGGATGTGGATACCATTTTTCATCATAAGTCTTTTGCAATTGTCTTAGATCACTATATTGTTGAGAAGAGCTAACTCATCGCACAATGTTGCTGTTACTGTGCACAATGTTCTCCTGGTTCTGCTCACTTCACTCAGCATCCGTTCATGTTAGTCTTTCTGGGTTTTTCTGAAATCTACCTGTTGAGCTGTGTCTTAAAGGAAGAAGGAGATTCTCTGAGGTGGAGGGAAGGAGGGAGTGCATTCCTGGCATGTGCAAGATATAGAGATAGAGATACATTGTTACCTGTGAGGAACAGAGAAGATAGCTTTGGCTGGATCACAGACTACAGGATGGGAATTAATATCTACTGAGGTAAGGAAGATAGGTTGAGGCCAGGCCCTATAGGGATGTAAAAGCTAAACAGAGGAGTTTATACTTTATCCTAGAGGCAATGGGAAGCCATTAGAGTTGATTGAGTAGGGGAATCACATGATCTGATCTGCATCTAAAGAAAACGACTTTGGCAGCAGCATGTAGGATAGATTAGAGCAGGGAGACCAATGAAGAGGCTGTGACAATAATCTGGGTGAGAGGGGCTGTGCAAGTGGAGAGAAGGGGTCGTTTATGAGGAATATTGTGAGGATAGAAAGGGCAAGATCTAGCAACTGACTGGAAACATGAGTCAGTGCAGGAGAGTAGGGAATCCAAGACAATTCTGAGGTTACGAACCTTGGAAACATGCCATTGTACAGGCTGACTCCTGTACCTCCTGTGCCTTCCCTCAAATGCCTTCCCTTCCATGCCACTTTCTTCTGGAAGACTTGCCTAATCTACCCATTACTATGTCAACCTCCAAGACTGCCTGGTGTCTCTTCTGCACACGCCACATGGATGGGGACTTGGTGCCCATCTTGTCTCCTCTTAGAGAACACAAGCTACTCCAGGGCAGAGACTGTATCATCTTTGTCTGTAGATCCCAGCACCTAGCACAGTGCCTGGTACACAGCAGGCATTTAACAAATGCCTTTTGATTGATTGATTGAGCAGAGCTTTGCCTCAGGGACATTTCTCTGGAAGTAACATGAAGAATGGATTAAAACAGGAGAGATCGGAAGGAAGACTTGTGAGCACTTGACAAATCTGGGAAATTTAGCAATCTCCCAGCAGCAGAGCGTACGAGAATTACTGTTCCCATTTTTGTAGGTGAGACACTGAGGCTCTCTCAAGATCGCATAGAGAGTAAGTGACAAGTTCAGTTGTATTTCCATCATAGTAGGCTTTCTCTCTGACCATTGAGGGGAATATCCTTCTTCACGCCAACCTTTTCATTTTGTTGTTGTTGTGTTGTTTCAGTTGTGTCTGAATCTTTGCAACCCCATTTGGGGTTTTCTTGGCAGAGATGGCTGGAGTGATTTGCCATTTCCTTCTCCAGCTCATTTTACAGAGGAGGAACTGAGACAAACAGGGCTAAGTGACTTGCCCAGGGTCACAAAGCTAGTAACTGAAGTCAGACTCAAACTCAGGTTTTCCTGACTCCAGGTCTGGTGCTCTATCCTAGCTGCCCCAACGTTTGCTCTGCTTACATGACTAATGTGGAAATACGTTTGACGTGATTGCACATGTCGGATTGCTTGCTGTCTTGGGGAGGGGTAAGGGAGGGAGAGAGGGAAAAAACTTGGAACTCAAAATCTTAGAAAAAATGAATGTTAAAAAACAAAACATTTGCTCTGCTTGTTTCCATCCGGTTTACATAGAGTTAGCATTAGAACCAGGTCACATACTTCTTGGCATCTCCTATTACACTTCGTTCAATACCTCGCCCATAGTAGGGCTCCATAAACATTGGTTGACACCTCTCTTTGTCTTCTCTGACTGCTGCAATTTCCCCCCTTTTCAAGGCCCAGCTCAGCCTTGAAGACCTTCTTCCACGAAACCTTCCTGGGTCTCCTCACTGGGAATTCATTCCTTTCTCATGTGTTCTCTCCTTTTTTGTTTTATTCACACTCTGGATATCTCCTTTCCCTTTATCTCCATCTAGTTTGAATTACATTTATTTGTGTATATGTTTCATCCAATGAATTAGACTGTAAGCTACTTAACAGCAGCGGCCATGTCTTATTTCTTTGTACCATGGGCCCTGAGCAGTGGAATTGAACAAGCACTTGACAATGGTGTTCAGTTCTGGGTATTACATTTTAGGAAGAACAGTGATAACCTCTGATAGGGATCGGAGGAAGGCAAGCAGAGTATTCAAAGGCATCAAGATCATGCCATGAGAGATTTGGTGAAGGAATTAATTAGGATGTCTAATCTAAAGGAGAGAAGACTTGGTGATGGTGGTGGTAGGGGTGACATGATAGTTTTCTTCAAATAACTAAAGGTTCATCATGTGGAACTGGGATTAGCTTGGGCCCAGACAGCAGAACTAGGCATGAAAGCTGGGTGTAAGTCATAAAGGGACAGATTTAAGCTCCCCATAAAGAATCCTTTTCTAACAATTAGAGCTAAGGAAAATGGACTTTTTCAGGCTTTTTCTGTGCACTAGAGGCAATCAAGCAAAGGTTTGTGATGTATGAAAAGTTTGAGATGCAATTTCTGGGTACTTAACAATCATTACTTTTAATTATGGCTAGCGAATAATTAATAGAAAGATGACCATTTGGCTTTCTCTCATAAACCAAAGAGCCCCTCGTGGAGGCCTCTTGAGGCTTATATATCCTTGGAAGAGTGGGTATTCCTGACAGGTGGAAATCAACTCTGATTGATTAATAATTAATGAGAAAATGAATGTTATTATGAGAGGTGGACCTATTCTATTTGTTTTTTATTTTTGCTAGGCAATGAGGTTAAGTGACTTGCCCAGGGTCACGCAGCTAGTAAGTGTTGAGTGTCTGAGGCTGGATTTGAATTTATATCCTCCTGATTCCAGGGCTGGTACTCTATCCACTGTACCATGTAGCTGCCCCTCAGGTAGACCTATTCTAATGAAGGGTTGGGGGACAGTGACTTTGATTATGTCACTCTTACTCTCTCCTACCCAGACAACCCCCAGCCCAGACAATGGACACAAAGGGATCTACCCCACCCCAAGCCTGTCTGAGTCGAACACAATGGGCTAGATTTCACCTAGATTAGATTCTCTTTGTAAGGTTTTC
This sequence comes from Trichosurus vulpecula, assembly GCF_011100635.1. Taxonomy (NCBI): domain Eukaryota; kingdom Metazoa; phylum Chordata; class Mammalia; order Diprotodontia; family Phalangeridae; genus Trichosurus; species Trichosurus vulpecula. The sequence continues at coordinate 313,730,450 of NC_050575.1, forward strand.
TAGTTGCACCTCAAGGATTTGGGAAATCTCATCTAATAGCAATGTCCTTCAGAGACTGGCTAAATAACCTACAAGGGAATGATTTCTGAATGAGGAAATAGAAAAGGAAAATTTTAATCTCAATTAATAATTGGTTATTAATATAAGAGAGAAAGAATTCTTTCTCTCAGGCTGGGTATCCACTTGTTCAGGCCTCCCTCACTCAAATCAAAGTCAACTGCAAGTTATCTTATCATTTCCCTGATGTCATGGGCCTTTTTCAAAAAGGAAGGACAAACACAACAACCTGGGGATATCTATATCTATATCTATATCTATATCTATATCTATATCTATATCTATATCTATATCTACATCTACATCTACATCTATATCTATCTCATACCATACCGTACTGTACCGTACCATACCGTACCATATTGTATTGTATCGTATATAACATATTATGACATGATATGGCATGACACAGCATGACATGACACAACATAACATGATAGGATATGACAGGATATAATTAATATAACATAATATAGTATAGTATAACACAGCACAGCAGAACACAACACAACACGACACGACACACTACAATAAAATACAATACAATACAATAATAATATAATATAATAAATATAATATTTGGTATTTCTGCATGGGAGGAGGTTGAGCTAGAAAATCAGTGAAGACCCTTTCAATTCTAAGGTCCAGTGATTCTGTGAATTTTTAAAAAGTCTCCTTCTCTGGTTCTGCCCACACGCGGTGCACATACAAGGCAGCCCATTAAAAGGTGCCTGCACGGAGACATTACACTTATCCCACCCTAATCCATCAATCAGTCCACCCTCTACCCTGTCTCAGGCACTTTGCCGCCCCCCACTGGGGGTGGGGGTTGATGGTGGGAATGAGAGCGTATGAAGTGGGGAGAACTGGCTAAAAATGTTTCTGCTAGATTGGAATTCCATAAATTCAATTCGATTCAATCAATGTGAAGTATCCACTATGTGCAAGGTACCGGTGCCAGGCTAGTCCAATTAGAACAAGTGGATACGCAAGGTCTCTGAAGAATAGAAAGAAAGATCGCCCCCAGAGCCCTGGAGAAGCAAACTGTAGACGAGCTGGTTGTAACACCTAATGAATCATGAATTACAAAGGAGAACTGTAATAAAGGATATTATCAAAGAAAGGCATGAATGTCAAAGGAGATAGAATGGTCAGGTGGTGAGGGCAAGCCCTTGGTATCCTCACAGCACCAAGAGAAAACAAGGACTCCAGGCAGATCCCTGGAGACAAACAGAGGGGAGCATGTGGACCAGAGTAGCACAGCAGAGGCAAACATGGGATGGGTTAATATCTACTGCACTAATTGCCTTAGCATTGACGTAGACAGCACTTTAAGGTTTGCACAGTACTTTCCATGTCACCTCCTTGGATCCCAACGACACCTTTCTCAGGGAGGTGCTCTTTTCACCTCCATTTTACAGATGAGCAAACTGAGGTTGAGAACAGCTAAGTGACCTGCCCAGAAAACTTGTTCTGAAGTCAGAAGGCCTAGGTTCAAACCCCAACTTGCTACTCCTGCTATGTGGTCCTGGGCAAGTTATGCAGTCAATGACTCTCTCTGGGCCTCAGTTTACCTCCTTTGCCAAATGAGGGGGTTGTATTTACTAGGTAATCCCTGAACTCTCTTGTAAAACAATGGTTTGAAACTCCTTTGGCTGATCAGCTCTTAACATTTGTGGTCACTTTTGCTAAGTGAGTGTCTAGGGCAGGTTTTGAACTCTGGTCTTCCTGGCTCCAAGTGCAACACTGAGGAAATCACAGGTTCATTTGAATATATGAGATAATAATATAGTAGCTAATATTTATATAACACCTACTATGTGCCAAGCACTGTGCTAAGTGCTTTACAATTATCTCATTTAATGATAATAACAGCTAACATATAACACCTACTGTGTGCCAGGCACTGTGCTAAGCTCTTTACAATTAGTATCTCAGTTAATGATAGTAGCTAACATTTCTATAACACCTCCTATGTGTGAGGCACTACGCTGAGAGCTTTGCAGTTATTGCCTCATTTAATAGTAATAGCTAACCTTTATATAGTGTCTCCTCTGTGTCAGGCACTGTGGCAAGTGCTCTCCGCTTATTATCTCATTGAGTAGTAAGAGCTAACATTGGCGCAGCACCCACTACGTGCCAGACCCCGTGCGAAGCCCTTTCTAATCACACTGTCATTTTATCCTCACAACCATCGTGGGAGGTGGGTGCTGTTATTATCTCCATTTTACAGATGAGGAAAGTGAGGCAAACGGAAGTTAAATGACTTGCCCAGGGCCACACAGCTAGTAAGTGTCTGAGGCTGTATTCGAACCCACTTCTTCCTGACTCCAGGCCCGGCTGTCTATCCCTCTATCCCCTCCATACCTCAGTGCTTCGATGCACATGTGAAACAAGGAGAGAAAGGGACAGTAACGTGTATAGGACAGATTAGTATGATGGAGTTAAGATGACTGGTGCTGTTGGTTGTTCGGTTATGTCTGACTTTTTGTGACTTCATTTGGGTTTTGGATTTGTTTTTATTTTTTGGCAAAGATACCGCAGTGTTTTGCCATTTCCTTTTCTCGTTCATTTTACAGATGAGGAAACTGAGGCAAATAGGGTTAAGCGACTGACCCAGGGTCACACAGATAGTAAGTATCTGATGCTGGATTTGAACTCAGGTCTTCCTAACTCCAGGCCCAGTGCTCTATCCACCAAGCTACCTAGCTGCCCGGGATTAATGTTACCCACAGATAAATTCTCTGAGAGGACAACAGCCAGACCCCATGGAAGATGTCGCTGTATGAGCTGGTTTGGGGTCTTCTGATTTCTAACACTGATATGTGAGCCACAGAAGAGCTAATAAGCGTTATTCGTCTTGTGATCGAGAATCACCTGTATCCAAAACCAGGGCGGGTTGTTGAAAAGCCCTGCTGCACAGTACTCCTGGTGCTATACTTCTCTCATGTGAAGTGGTGCAGCCCTTGTTCTGGAGGCGGAGAGCCTGGGTTCAAATTCCAGCTCTGCTACTTGGTGCCTGTGTTATCTCAGGCAAGTCATTTAACCTCTCTGGGTCTCCGTTTCCTCCTCCGCCAAATGAGGGAGTTGTACTATAAGCTCTGAGGTCTCTTCCAACTCTAATGGTTCACGAAAAGTCCAGAAGCAAAAGTCCAGAAACCCCCTTCAGGGATCAGCTCCCAATATTTGCGCTCACGTTTGCTTATGGCGTCTCGTCTCTTCCCCTCCCGCTGGCCCTTTAACCAATTGCCTTGGACCTCTGATCACTCTTGTGCCTGCTTCCCTCTCATAGCATCATTGTGGTTTTCCTGTTGCCTGCCTGTCTACTCTGTGGTTGACTCCTGGCCTCCTTGGCCTACCCACTTTCCCTGCTGCATGTTTAGGGGGCTATGTCTCTGACCCTTGGCCCGTCTTGGACCCTTCCAGTCCTGCTGCATGGGCAGCAGGCCATGGCCCAGCACTGGCACCGCCTCACTTGATGGGCCATAGCTAAACGCTATGATTAATTATAGTGTTTCTTCAATACTTTAAGCACTTGTGGTTTTGTTGGTGAGTGTGCTCCCTGCACCAACACAAATTACCACCCCTCTATATCTCAGCGTTCAATCTTTGTTCCATCTTGCTGTAGTTAATTGGGTGAGGACCAGTTTCACACTTAATGTTGTTAGCCAGGATACCATGTATAGGCCTAGATTCTATGATGCAGAACTGGAGCAGCTTGAGTTAACTCCCCTTTCCCCCACTCCTACCTCCCTTGCCACATAGGATACTATCTATGATATGGTCCAGAACAGCCTGAATTAACTCTGCCCTACTTCTCGCTGAAGAGCAGCTGTGAACCAGAATATGGTAAAATAGACTGAAGATAATTTGAGTTAAATTTAACCTGAAGTCTATTGACCTGAAACTCAGCTGTGGGCCTGTTGGACAAGTAGTATATAAGGACCACTTTAGGTCCTAACTGGGAGACTTACAAGACCTCAGGGACCCCCTTGAGGATTACTACTCTTATTTCATCCCTGTCATAAAGTAAATTTTTGGTAAAGTAATTATGCATCTGAACCCTCAGGCTCCTCTTGGTTCATTATACCAGATGTACAGCCCCTCCTGGAATATTCACCTAGGTTAGTCCTTGAATGAGAGCCATACAAATATTTCTGGTTTCCTGTTGCTTCTTGGCACTTGCTGGGCCCCTACCAGAAAAATCTTTTCAGCTGGGCAGGACCTACCAGAGTATGTGTTCTGTTGATACAACTCATGCCATGGTAAGGTATCAGAAGAGAATTTTGGAGCTGATATTAAGAATCTTTAAGTACTTCAAAGAGCTCAGATTGGTACAGACGTTCTCTCTAATAATGAAAATTATGACTATCAAAATATTCATCACCTGGTGAACTAACTTAAGGAGACTCTCTGAACTTAACTAGTCAGGTTCTCAGGCAATAGGCCATTGAGGAATCCATAGTCAAAGTCCTTCATGCTTGGTAGAAATAGCTGGGGCTTTAGCTTATTTCCATGCTGGGATGGACATCAGAGGATTTCAGAGTAGGACCTCAGTGGAGGATTAATTATAATAGCTAGCATTTATATAGTGTTTTACGGTTTGCAAAACACTTTGCAAATATGGTCTTACATGATCCTCATAGCTACACTGAGAGGTAGGTGCTATATTCTCATTTTATAAATGAGGAAACTTACATAGAGGTCAAGTGACTTGTCCAGAGACTAGGAAGTCCCTAAGGTGGAATTTGAACTCAGGTCTTCCTGACTCCAGGTCCAGAGTGCTATCCACTGAGCCATAATGTTAACTATCATTCAAAATGGTGATAACTCGTATCTGCATAGTTCTTTACATTTCACAAAGCTCAGAACCATAGAAACTCAGCCTGGGAGGGGACTTTGGAAGTTGTCCAGCCTAGTCCTCATCGCCTTTGGGTTCCTCTCTATATCTTTGACAAGTGCTAATCCAGCTTCCTCTAGAAGGTCAGCCTCAGTTGGGGGGTCTGGACACCTCCTGAGACAGCCTGTTTCACTTTTGAACAAGAACTTTTTTTCTTACGATAAGCTGAAATCTTCTCTGTCGCATCTCCCATTTCCTCCAGTTCTGCCTTTACAGCCAGGTAAAACAAAACCGACCCCTCTTCAACATCAAATGCTTTAAAGTGACCTGTCAGCCTTCTCCCCAGACTCACTCTCTCCAGTTCCTTATTCTGTAAGGGTTCCCATTATCTCATCATTCCCCTTTGCTCCCTCTTTCAACACACTCTAGCCAGACAGTGCCTTTCACAAAATGTGCTGCCCCAAATGAAACAAAATTCCTCAGCTGTGGGAGTGCCAGATTTAAGAAGCTTGAAATGTGGCTACCTGTCTCCTCTGCTTTGGAACACAATGCCTCTGTAAATTTATCAGGAAACCAAACTCATTTTCTTGGCTTTTATGTCACTGTTACTTTATGTGGTTCTTGAAGTCCACTCAAAACTCAGGCTTTTTGACATGGACTGATGTCTAGTCACCCCTCCCCTATATTTATGTAGTTGACTTTAAGAAAAATCTTGGGTTTTATACTTTACATTTTTTTGCAACTAAACTTTATCTTATTAGGCTGGGTCTAATAGTCTAGTTTATTCCCAAGAAGCTAGGAGAACCTTTCTTGAGGCCTATAAAGCTAGAGATGATCTAAGGAGAGGCATTTCATACATCATTTAAAGTGACTGGAAAATGGCAGTAAGTGGTAGTTGGAGCCATAATCAAGGCCAGGCAACCAGTGTTTTTTTCTAGGTGCTGCTGAATTTAAACAGTTGGCACCAAAAACTAACCTATCTTCCACCCCACCCCAACCTCCTATAGGCATGGGCGTTGTTGCTGTAGGCTAAAGAGGGAGGGCACCGATACCCTGGGCTGCTCCAAAGAATGGAATTCATCTACCACCACTGCCCAACACCCACAAGCCCTAGGAAGGGATCACCCCTGCCATAGACTGTCACTGTCTATCCACGATGGTATATGGAAGTTGGAGCCAAGCATCTACTCTTCTTGCCTAAGTATGGGCTGGGGAAAAAGCAGGAGGATGGGAACGACATGAAACTCTTTAAACTTCTGCCCTGGGGACTCCTTAGATATGGGAGCAGAAGCAAAAATTGTGGAGTGGCCTCCCTACTACTCCCCATTCTATCCTGCCCCTAACCACAGCCCATGGAAGGGCAGGAAGTTCAGACTGAGCGGGGTCAAAACCAGAGAAGGATGCAAGGAACAGAAGCATCCTGACTAGCTTGGAGTAGAGTGGGAAGGGGAATCTAATTGACATTAGGGGCACCACTATCATGTTTCCACCCTCTCTGGCTGTATGAGGCAGCTCTCTTTGCCATCAGGCCTCCCAAAGCAGGGGAGGAAGAAATGGGTGCATTGGCTACATGTACAGATAGGTGCATGCTTCCCCCATCAGACTGACTGTGGTAGGCAATGCTGCTCTCACTTTTGCTATCTCCTCCCTGCCACAAGATGAGGTGAGGCCACTAGGGCACGCATTTGTTCAGTTGGGGTTGGGTTGATGCTGTAAGGATACCTTCCCTCCACCTTTGTGCCCCTGAGAAGGGTTCCAGCTTCTTTCCACACACCCTTCCTGTAGCTGATTTTCATTCACCAACTCTTTCAGTCTAGAAGGAGAGAAATACTTGCTCTGGGTCTCCTGCTTTTGAACAGTAATCCTACCCCGGATAATTCCCAACTGTGACCTGGGGCAAATCGCTTCCTCTCTTAGGCTTCAGTTTCCTAACCTGAAAAATAAGGCTTTTGTAACTAATTGATCTCCAAGATGATTTTCCCTCCCAAAGCTTAATCCTAGGAGCCAACAAAATTAGTCTAGTGGTGGGTGGGCAGAGTGAGGAGGATGTAGGGCACAGGAAAGGCAGAAATCGGACAAGAATCTACTCCTGCTTCCTACTCTAATCTTGCACAAACCAGCTATGCCCAAAGATATACACAACAATTACTAGAAGGAAGAACTCCCCTTCCCCCCACCCCCACCCCCACCCCACCCCCAGCCAAAGGACCCTTAAGGCATTTGGCTAATTGACATCTTGAACACTTTCAATGGTCTTCAAAGTGAGGAACTGAGAATTCTATGCCCTGTGGGAACTCTGGCATCATGGAAATTTTCTGAGTTCCCTTTCTAATCTATTTCTCAGCTCAGGAACTCCTTTCCTTTTAGTGGGCTGAATTTCAGCAAACCTGTTCAGTTCCACTAAACTGTGAGCTTCCCGAAAGCAGAGACTTATGTATTATGTGAACTTTTTATCACCTCCAGTGCCTAGCACAGTGCTGTGTAAGTACTATGAATCAAGCATTTAGCTAAAAATTTTTGGATTGAATGAAAGACATGAAAATCAGGGTTTCTCAACATATATTGCAGCTATCTTTGGTAACTTATCACAGGCTCCCAGAGAAACCGCAGGTTGTTTTCTTGAAAGAGAATTCAACCCATTCGTTCTTTTCCATCCTTTGGTACTTTTGCCCATGTCTTCTTTTAAATCTTCTTTAGATTACTTGACCCGATAATGAAATCAACAGACCACTGGGCTGGCCTTTGAATTTTCAACATGAGGGTCCCTCTCACTTTTCTAGCCATAGATTTCTCTGTTAATAACTTCCTGACACCCCTTATCCCGGATAATTTTTTTATGGTTGTTAGGGTAAGTGTTCATAATTACCTCCCAGTACTGAAAGAATTTGCAGATGTGGTTGCTGGATCATTGTCAGTAGTATTTGAGGATTTATAGAGAATTGGAAGAGGTACTACCAGATCTGGAGATGGGCAAATTTCCCAATTTTCAAGTGCCACAACATACTGGATTCTGAAAACTCTAGGTCAGTGAAACTGTCATTGAGTACTGATAAATATTAGAATTAATAATGATATCAAAGGAATGATTTGAAGGCATTTAGGAAGGTAATCAGCAATCACTATGAACCAACATAGGTTCACTAAAATAACTTAAGCCAGACTAGTTTCTTTTTTTTTTCAAAGACTTCTAGATTGATAAAGCAGGGAAATGGTCTAGCCATAGTATTTATAGGTTTCAACTAGATACTTGGTTTGAGAGGCTGCATGGTGTGGTAGAAAGAATATAAAATCTAACATCAGAAAATTTTATTTAGAGCTTAGCTCTGCTCCTTGCTGTGTGATGTTGGACAAGTCACTTTTTTTCTCTGGGCCTGGGATTCCTTGTCTGAAAAAGGAAGAGGTTGGCCAAGATGGGTGTAAGATCTCTTCCAGCTTTAATATGCAGTATCCTATAAAGTCTCTCCCTTATCCTTATGGCCGAGAAATAGAATTCTAGTTCTATTAGGTAAATTCAAAGCCTGTTGAACCCAGGTGGAGTGAACTCAAATGATGGTGATAAAGAGAGAGAGATTAAGTACTCAACCTTTTTGTGTCATGGATTCCTTTGGCAGTCTATAGACTCCTCATGGAGGAAAGTGCATTTTGAAATGTATAAAATACATAGAATTATGTATGAAGGAAACCAATTTTATTGAAAAACAGTTATTACAAATTAAAACAAGCTCATGGACCCCTGGTAAGAATTCTTGACCTCGATGAACCAGGATGACTTGAATGCCACAAGGCTTTCTCTGGCTGTGTTTCCAACATTTGCATCAGTGATTTAGATGAGGACACACATAGCCTCAAATCTGCCTATGACACAAAGCTGGGAAGAAGAGCAAATATGTTACGTGACAGAATCCGGATAAAAATGATCCCCATCTGCCTATTGGATATTGTCACCTGGATGTCCCCTGGGCATTTCAAACTCAACACGTCCAAAATGAAACTCTGTTTTCTTTCTTTCAGAAGTTCTTCACTCTTTGTGTGTCATGGACGCTTTTAATAATTTGGTGAAGTTTATGGACCCCTTCTCAAAATAATATTTTTAAATGCATAAAATAAAATACCGAGGATGAAAAAAGAAATCAATTATATTGAAGTATAATTATCACTCTCTCTCTGTGTATATATATGTGTATATATACATGCACATGCATACATATATATATATATATATATTTGCATATAGGTAGGTAGATAGACAGACAGATACATAAATGATAGATAGATAGATAGACAGATAGATAGACAGGTATAATTCATAGACCTCAAGTGAAGAAGTCTCTCTCTAAAACATTTCTTCTTCCTCAATTTCCCATTCTGTTGTGGGTACCATCATACTTTCAGTCACTCAGGTTGATAACTTCAGCGTCATCCTTAATGCTTCACTCTTCTACACACCATATCCAGTCAGTCTCCAAGTCTTTTCGATTTCCACATCTTTTCCTTTCTCTCCACTGAAAGTGTCACTACATTAGCTCAAGCCTCATCACTGTGGTTATGGACTATTACAATAGCCTTGAGTTTGTCTCCCTGAATCCAGGCCCACTCCTTTCCAATCTATCTTACACCTTGCTTCCTGTGTGACTTTAGGCAAGTTGTTCAACCTCTCTGGGCCTCATGTTTCCTCAGTTTCTTCATATGCAAAGTGAAGGGGCTGGACTAGATGACCCCTAAAGTTTCTTCTAGATTTGTGTTCCTATTGCTGGACCAGAGCACAGGACACTGAGCATTTTGTTTGGTGAAGGTGCTCTTAACCTTCATTATGCCATGGACCCTTCTGGTAGTCTGGTGAAACCCATGAACTCCTTCTATGAATAATGTTTTTAAATAGTTGAAGGAAATGCTAAATTTCATTTAGTGGTTTTTGAAAATGGATGGAGTTTTTTTTTCCCATCCAAATTTACAGAACCCTCTGAAATCTATCTGCCTTTTGAGGATCTGTGGGCACCACGTGAAGAACTTCTGAAATGCCCCTTGGTAGGCAAGAAGATTGGATCTGGAATCAAAAAACCTGGCTCTGAAATATGACCAGGCTGCTTTTATTTCCTTTGTGATTTGGGGCAAGTCCCTTCCCATCCCTGTAAAACAAGTTGGTAGGACTAGATGATCTCTAAGGTCCTTTCTGACTCTAAATCCTATGATTCAGGGAAGGTGGACTTAAGTGGGATGTGGGGGGAAGGGAGAGAGGTAGGGGATGACCTGGGTTCCTAAAGCAGGGAGAAGGACTCCAGAAGGGGAAAGAACCTGCAAACTGACTTTCTCTCTTTCCAGCCCAGTCTTGGAAAAGCCCTGAAAAAGGTCAACTCAGTGTGACAGTAGTCAGGGTTCCTAAAAGTAGCCTCTGGGCTCATCCCAACAGTGGTGGTTTCTTCCCAAAGTTGAGTCATCCAGAAGTTAAAAGCCATCACAGGTGTCTGAGTCAGGTGTGTGTGTGTGTGTGTGTGTGTGTGTGTGTGTGTGTGTGTTTGCTTAGGGAGTGGGTGTGGATACCAGTGTGAGGAGGGGCCAGGGGAGCTGCTTACACAACTCTTACAGACAGCTGAGCACACAGGGCGGGAAGAGAAGCAGCATCTGCTGAGAGAAAGCCCTGGGGCCAGCCCTGTGCCAGTGTGCGTGCACAACGTGGCTTCTGGGAGAGGGAATGTGGCACTGGGAGCTTAGATGCCTGGGTGCCTTTTCCAGGAGGGCATTCAGTCCTTCACTGTGCCTTAGGATCAGGGAGAAAAGAGACAGTGGTCAGTCCCTCCTCAATAGACAGAAGAGGGAAGAGAGAGATGGGGTTTTGCCTCAAGGAAGAGGCGAGTAGCCTGGTGAAGATGCCAAGCCCTCTTTAATCAGTGTTCGGGCTGAGCTTTCTATAGAGGAGACTAAGTTCATGGAATCATAGCTCCCCATGGTTAGAAGGAGGCATCTAGCCAAACCTTTACCTGGAAAGGTATTCCCTCTCTGCTGCATCCCAGGAAGGTGAGAGTATATAGAGCTAGTAGCAACATTAGAGATCACTAGATCTGATCCCATCACTTTAAAAGATAAGAAAACTGAGGCGAGGGAAATTAATTAATTGATTGTAGGTAGCAGAACCAGGATCCAAACCTGCCTTTTGACTACAAATTCACCCAGGTTCCATTTGTAGACATCTAGCAACAGAGAACTCCCTAACCTTGAAGACAACCTGTTCCATTTTGGGACAGCTTTTTCTGATAAGAAAGCTCTTATACTGTGCGAAATCTTCCTCCCTTTAGCTTCTAGTAAGTCAACATTTATTAAGTGTCTGC